>NW_020799097.1:30368354-30370874 GCF_003259725.1 Athene cunicularia | reverse complement strand
AAAAAAAAAAAAAAAAAAAAAAAAAAAAAAAAAAAAAAAAAAAGCGCTAAACATACATATGTACAGTAACCAAAGTTTTAGAGTATACTGTAAGAGTACCATTTATTTTCCAAATCCTAAGATACAAAGTAAAGATGTTCTGATTTGTCAAGCCATAATTTCAGGTTTAACTGCTGTATGATTTTGTTAGGCATTGAGTTAAAGCTGCTAGCTCTTCACCTACCTCATATTTGAAATATGTATTTATATTTTATTAGAAAAATTAAATTTACTTGCTTAATAATTCAGATTTTCACTGTACCTACATTAAAATGTACTGAAAAGAATGACTGATCAGAAGCTTCCTCAACAGTGTGAAAAAAAAAAAAAAAAAGAGGAAATGAACTTTTAAAAATGTTTAAGAGAATAAAATCAATCATAATTTTTGCAGGTTTGGGGTTTTTTTTTATCAGTAGAGAGAACAAATGTAAGATATGGTATTAAAAAGAGAGGTTTTTGGAAATTTAGTGAAAAAATAGCCATAAACTAAATTTCAAAAATCAAATGCAAAAATACTTATGAAAATTTGTAGCATTAAATTGAACTTTTTACCAGGTGTAATTTAGGAAAGAATTCTGCCTTTTGATGAGGAGCCCTTAAAAAAAATAGGTATGTTAAAATGCCTCCAGGAAAATTGGTCAAGGTTTTCTGTAATTTAGTCTTCCTTCCCTGCACATTAGGTGTCACGTTTCTGTTGAACTAAGTAGTGGAGAAAAGTACTTCAGAATGAAAAAAAATGTGCTGAAAACCTGGTATTTTTTCCCCTAATAAATTAGGTTTGGTTTTCAAAGACATATTATGTCTTATCTCACATAATGTCCTACATGCCAACACAGATTATGCACTTTTCTGGGTGTTTTATAAATCCACAGATGCCATAACAGATACAAAAGCAGTTACAACCGTATTTATAACTGTGGTGCCAACACTAGGACTTGCAAGTGCTTCTGTAGTTTTGTAATGCAGCGTTATAGATAGCAAACCAAACCAACCCAACCCCCAATTAATATTACATTTAACCATTATTTTAAAGTTATTTCCTGATGGAAAAGGGGTTAGGTTAATACTATGGAGTAATTTAGGCAGGAAGGGACCTCTAGAAGTTGCATGGTTCAATCTTTCCCTGGAAGCAGGGTCAACCCAGAGCAAGCTCTTGAAGGCCTTGACTAGTTAAGTTTTGGAAGATGGGAGGACTCCAGAGTCTCTGTGGGGAAGCTGTTCCACTCTATGATTACCATCACAGTGAAAATATCCAGTTAGATACTACAAATTTCCAGTTTTGCAACTTGTGCCTCCTGCTCCTCATCTAGTTGCTACCCACCTCTGAGAACATTTAACTCCATCTGTTTTGTCAGATAGCTTTACAATTCCCTCCCAAAACTGTGTCTTTTCCAGTCTGAGGAAGGCCTGCTCTACCAGAGCAAGTGTTCCAGCCTCCAACTGCTAGTTTCTGCTGAAGTTGCTCCAATGTGTCATTGTCTGCTTTGAACTGGAACAACCCAAAAATGCAAATAGCAATCTGACATGTTAACTGTTGGATCCCAGTGGCCCAGCCTATAAATGCATCTTGATGGTCTTCCAAATAACCTTTAAACCAAATTATAATTTATAACTACATGTGAAAAGATAACCTTTACAGATATTACATTCTCTGAGTTTCTGAAGTTCATTTTCTTTTTTATTCTGTTTTGTTTGTGAAAATGTCTGGACAGATAAATAGAAACTCCACTCTTCACACTAGAGGAAAAGGTACAGCATATTCTTACTTGTCATCAGAAAGTATACATAGGATAAAGATTTTGAGGTATATACCTAAATATGTTTATAATTAAAGCTAAAATTTCTCTATAAATGAATCTAGCAGCATACACTGTGAGAAACCATCTACACCACTGTATCTAGTGTCCTAATATTGCTAGGAGGTAAACCCTTTCACACAGCTGAAATGTTCCAACTTGAAATAATTACATTCTCCTGCCCTGTCTTTTTGTAGAACTTTATAAGGCTGCAGCCTGTGGGGAACCCACACCAGTTCAGGGTCCTGGCAGGACCTGTGACCCCTTGGGGGATGCTGGAGCAGTTCCTGAAGGACTGCACCTTGTGGAAAGAACCCATGCTGGAGTAGTTCATGATGAACTGCAGGCTGTTGGAAGGACCCATGTTGGAGAAGTTAATGAAGCACTGTATCTCATGACTGGAACCCATGATGGACTAGGGGAACATTGTGAGGAGGAAGGAGCAGCAGAAACAAAGTGTTATGAACTTACGACAACAATCGTTCCCCATCCTCCTGCACTGCTTTGAGGGGCTGATGTAGAAGAGTCAGGAGTGAAATTAAGCCTGGGAAGGAGGACAGAGGGGAAAGGTGGTTTTAGATTTGTTCTAATGAATAGAATAGAATAGAATAGAATAGAATAGAATAGAATAGAATAGAATAGAATAGAATAGAATAGAATAGAATAGAATAGAATAGAATAGAAT
>NW_020799097.1:30355910-30366452 GCF_003259725.1 Athene cunicularia | reverse complement strand
GAATAGAATAGAATAGAATAGAATTCGGTTAGAAGGGGCTTATAACCAACTCTAGTCCAACTGCCTAATTAATTCAGAGCTGAACAAAAGCTAAAGCAATTTAGTAAGGGCATTGTCTAAATGCCTCTTAAACACTGACAGGCTTGGGAACATTTATTTTGGCAAGAAATAAAGTAATTTCCCTAAGTCAAGTCTGTTTTGCCTGTGATGGTAATTGATAAGTGATCTCCCTGTCCTTGTCTTGGTGCTTTTCACTGCATTTTCTCCCCCTTGTCCTGCTGATGGGGAGGACTGCTAAGAGTGGCTTGATGGGCCCCTGGCAGCCGTCCAAGGTCAACCCATCACACTCTTTCAAAATCTTTGTTCTCTGAAGATACAAGCCATTTTATAAACCCCAGTTAACTTTTTCCTTTGTATCAACTTGAAAATAGATAGCTATGCTGTGTGGATACCAGAGTTCAAAACTGCAAGGAAGAGGAAGGACTCTGCAATTAGATTGCGCTATTGACACATGGTTCTCTATGTGGGAACAAATAAGCTTTCTGGAGTAATGCCCAGATTTAATATTCAGTGAGAATTTATTTGATCTGTGCCAATAATACTGAAGGATCTGTGAAGTTTTATACAGAAATTCAAGGGTTACTTTTGAAAACATAAGAATTATTTGGTTTAAAGATACATTTTCTATATTGATAAACCTTTTCAGATGCACATGATGACATCTAATGCTTAAGGGAGTTTACTGATCACTGTAGGTATCAGAAATAAATAATTTTTCTTTCAAACACAAGACTGTACAAATAGATCTAGATATGAAGAATAAATTAATTTACCAATTTGTATACCGAGGCACTTACAATAATTACCTGTTGATTTCAAAACACAAAACTAAAAGCCCAGCAATGATAAATTAATTCATTTAGTGAGCAATAAATAAAACATTTGTATAAAAGTATTGTATCAAGCAATGTATCCATATCTGCTGATTTTGTAATTGAATCATAACACTTCATTATGGAAAAATTCTCCAGATCTCACCTTTAAATATTTACATGATGACATTAACTCCTGCTATACAGTGAAGTAATGGCAGAAAAGAACATCTGTCCAATGGAACAATTCAATAGCAATGGGGCTGCAAGTACTAGAAATTGTCCTGTTCTGTTGTTTGGTTGTTTGTTTTTTTTTTTTTTTTTGTTGTTGTTGTTTTGTGTTTATTATTTATTTTATTTTATTTTATTTTATTTTATTTTATTTTATTGGTTTTTGTATTTGTTTGTTTGGGGTTTTTTTAATATATTGCTTGAGAAAAAATGAGAAAGAAAATTCAGTGGTTGAACACAATTGGTAAGCTGACCTCATGAGGATGTAGGCTATCGGCAATCAATTTGCCAGCTACTGATCCAAATCACAGTGATATCAGTGGGGAAAAAAAAAAAAAAACAACAAAAAACCACAAAAACAAAACAACCAAAAAAACCCTATTTCATTTCATCGCTTTAATGTGCATTGGTTTAGATGTATTAAGAAAAACAGATAAAGGAATAATTCCTGAACCATCTATCAGCTGGCATCCTTTTCAAAAGAACAATTTGCTTGTAGCAACTGTATTAATAGGATCAGAATCACTGGTCAGTAAAGTAGTTTGCAATGAGTAGTCTAGTCAGCCTTATATCTTAGTGTTGACACAGATACATACTCCCTAACAAGAATTAGTTCCATGCTGCATGCAGAACCGAAAGTACTAGGTACTGGTGAGAAATAATAATAATGTAGCAGGCAAAGGGAAAGTATAGACAAAAATACTAACTGTTCCTATCATTACAAAAAGTAATTTTCAGGTAATGACTAGGAGTGGAATAATATAGCAAACAAGTCAAAATATTATTTTAATAGTAAATTTATTTGTTATTCTGTATATTCAAGTAGCTAAAATGAATAAACCAGACACTTATTTAACTTTCTTTTGCTTGCTAATACAAGTTGGACATCTTTCCCTCTTTCTTTGAAGCTAAAGGTAAGAAAAAAAAGGTTTCTGTAAACCCATGTACAAAAATGAGATATCATATGAATGTTTCTTAGTATCAAATAATAGCACGCTAAAGTAATTTATGTGTTTGTGCATTTGGAATTTAATGTGCATTTTTAGTATTTTGATCAGAGATATGAAGTTTGCTCTTTATAATATATCAGTTCAACACAGTAAAGGAAGAATTAAGAAAAAGGAATCTGCAGTTCTTGATACTGTGACCTAACCTTAACAATAAACAAAAGTATACTCCTTCCTGGAGCATTTTACAGGCAAGGGCATCAACATGCATAGGGTGAGAGCTCTCTTTCACAGTCTGGAGCTGGAAATAGTTCAGATTCTTTCAGGAACTGAACTCAGGAAAGTAATTTTTCAGGCTTAGTATTCTAATATAAGGGATCAAAAATCTAGCAAAGGCCTTGTTTAGGCACTCTTTTCTCCTGGTTCTCTTTTCTCATTTCTTCTTTCATTATCTCTTTCAAAAAAACATCCCTCTCTTAAACTGCCATCCATTTAATTGGTTCCCTTCATAGCTTATTGCAACTAACATCAACATCACACATACCTATATCTGTATTATGTCTTTATTTCAGAATTGTTTTCTGAAAACACAAATCTTCCCATCTGAAATCTGGCCTGCTTTTCTGACATCTCTGAGTAGATGTTTTGCCATCACATCAGCTCTGACATAACTAAACAAAAGATGTTCTTTCTCTCAAGCATGCTTCTTTCCTTTTCTGCTCAGTATAAGGAAGTTAAGTAGTCACCAAGAACCCTAACTATTTGATTTGAAATTTTGTGTCAGTTTTCCTTATACAGGGTATCTAGGCTTATGTAATAAACTCCGATATTTGTTTCTCCATGAAAATAGGAAGAAAAAAAAGCAGGGTCCGCAATACATGTATTGTGATAACAATCTAGATGAGCATTGTTTAGCATCAGACTTCGTTAACATGCTTTTCCCATCTCTTAAAAAATGCTAGCTGAACTTGTTGTTATTTAATCAGATTTCTATTGTAAACTTAGCACCCGTTTTGGTGATGTCACCTTCCTCTTTGCATTTCTGACTCACGGCTTTCTGTCACATCCAACAAATTACTTCTTTTGTCTCTTAAGGTCCTTCAACACTTACCTCCTCTTTACAAACCCACACTCTCTAAATACATTGGCCTTTGAGATATCACCTCTTGCCTCCAACCCTTTAGCAATGCCAGCCTCCATCAGCCACCTGATAAATTTTGAAAAAGTATGTTGGTGCTTTCTTTTTTGCAGCACCTGGTTCTGAACAAGGACTTGCTCTAAGTTATTTGGCATATCTTGTTTAAAATATGTTTGTTATGACACTTATCTCCCCTCCACCCAGAAATCAAGACAAACCAAACCAAACCAAACCAAACCAAAAGCTGAGTAGATAACAGTTAGGCACATGGTCAACTGGGACCATTTACTATCCCACTCAACAGGAAAGTTTGACTGTTCGACTGTTCACCTGTGTCCCTTCCATCTGTCATTTCTTCTTTTCTTGTAGAATAAACTCTTTGGGTCATGGACTATCTTTTGTTTTTACTTTAGTTCAGCAATTTGGATTCTTGTTATGGCAGTAGGCTCTGCACTGGCAGCACAAGTTCTCAGGATGTACCAGTTTCAGCTTGCTTTAACAGTTTGCCGGTGTCTGAGTGACTTTTGCCTCCCCTGCTTTACTTTCAGCTCTGGGAACACCATTGTTGTAACGTGCAAAAGTGAATGTGCCATACACATGGAGCTAAGAAATTATGGGTAGTCCAATTAATATTTTTACAGTTGAGTAATTTAAATTACCCTATTAAAATAGAAAAGCCTCAAGAATTCTACAGTTCATGTTTTTATACAAAAAACCCTACACACTTTTGCCAGCAACAACCTCTTCCACCAGTGTGGGGCTCAGCCTGCCATGGTCCCTGAGCTCTTCTGTCAAGCTCCAGCACAGGAAGGTGATGAGGGAGGGCAGGGGAGCGCAGGGAGAGCCCTTGGCAGTGCCAGCTTTCACCCCAAGAGAGGAGTGACCAGCCCATGGTCAGGATTTGTTCCTCTTTTACTCCATCTGGAGCACCTGTGGGCTTATTTTTGTACTATTTTAATCACGGCCCCTTCCCTTCTCTCAGGCTATTAACAGGGCTTCTCCTGTTAAGAGCAGAAATCATATTTACTTTGTTATAGTATTAGCCTGGTAGTGTTGGTATTAACAATGTTAGAACTGGTGGTAGGAGTAGTGGCAGTAGTAGTTGTAGCAGTAGCCATCTTATTATATCCTAATAAATACTAATACCCTAACAATAGACACTGACTTGTATTCATGATATTCAAAGCATAGTGTGAATTCACAAAGATCTGTAGGATTTACAGGACCATTCAGGATGCAAAAAAAAATCCCATCAAGCCCAAAAGAACAAACAAACCCCAGTAATAATAACTGTTATCTTAATCGTATATTTGATAAAGATACTGTAAAAGGAAAACTTTTGAATAAAACCTGAAGTGCTAAAAAATCTGTAGCAGTATTTCTTTGTTTTGTTTGCTTTTGAGCCATGTGCATGTGCACGTGTATAAACCAGGATAAAAATGCATCTAATGTTTAAAATTATCCAAGTTCTCTTTCCTCAAATGACATAATAATAATGCTCAAACATCATGGATATATAGAATGTTTTTCCTTGTCTTCAGAAATCTTTTGTGCATTAAAATACTCATATCATTATATATCATCATATATTGTTACAATCTTTTTTCCAACATGTTGAGCAACAATCTAGACTTCAAGTGTTGCATATTGTACTGTCCTATCTTCATGACAAAATTGTTCACACTCAGTAGTGACTGATTGAAAATACAGAGTGCATAAAAAGAAGTAAATGAGACAAATCAATCAACAGAACATTCCACTTGTGAAACTGTCTGTAGACTACTGATGGCTTTACTCATTAAGCTTGATCTCAGATGTATTGCTGAAACTTAACTTCCTACATACAGGACTGTAGAATGAGAGATTAATGCAACCCTGACATCAGTTCAGCAGTCTGAAAAATTCAAGCCACTTTTAATATCTGTTCTTAAGAAGGTTTGATTACTTTAGACATATGCCTCAGCTGTATTCATAAAAAATAGAATACATACTAGGAAGATAAAAATATCTCTTATGTATCAAAATAAAAAACAAAAGAAAAAAAAACATAAAGACCTGTTTTTTATCTATTTTAGCCTGCTTTCATAGAAAAAAAAAAAAAAAAAGAGCATAGCCCAGGCAATGGAAACATAAGATAGCAATGTAATTTTTCACTTTGACATATTTCCAGAGTACAAAAACAAAACTACAAAGCTTTACTGAATTCAAATATTTCAAATTGTTTTAAGCATTTTTTAATATGTACTATATTTCTTACTGTATTTTACTTTTCTGTGTAATCTACTTTCAATTTCTCTGAAAAAAAGTGACTTAGAAAATGTTATTTTGGGGTCTTTTTAAAGACATGCAGAAATATGTTTTAAAGGGCTTGAATTCAAAGTGTGAAAATCATGTAATGATATGTACAGTCATTGCCGTTTTTTAAATTATGCTGTGAAGTACAGGGCTGTGAAAAGTTGCAATTTATAAAGGTATAACAAGAAAATATGCTTCCTGTTCATCTGTTGGTGTTCCCTAACTTAAATGGTGGCCACCTTGACTTGATATTCCAGTGTGTGTGAGGATGCATTCCGGCAGTTAAGAATATATAACAGCTGTTATATAAAACCATATAAAAATAAGAGTGTCACCATTCAAGATGCAAAATCGCTGTACAGAAAACGATCACTTGTTTAGTTGATTTGAACTGAAGATCACAGCTCTACATATATCTGTTCTATTATATAGTCTTTCCAACGATGTTGTTATATGTAAATCTTGTGTGGTTAATGATACATCAACCTAAACAATCTCAAAATTTCTTAGGATTTACAGACGTACTGAGGGGAAAAGATCTTATGGGAATAAACCTTCTACCTAGGAATATCAGTTTGTCTATGGTATTTCCTCTGCTTGGGAATGACCCACAAAAGACTGCAGTGATTATCATATAAAATTCTGTAGCAGAAGAAACCAATTTCATTAATTTTTAACAGGATTCAGTATTCATCACAAGCAATGAAAATTTTCCCACTAATCTTGGAGTTTTTCTCTCCACTTTAGGATTTTATTTCCTAAAAGTAATGTTGATATTTTTCAGACAGGAGTATATTTGATACTTTTAACTTCAAGGACTTCTCATGACTTTTAGGATATTTTTTTTCCAATTATCCTTTAGTGATATTTAAGGATTGAAAAGAATTCTTAATAAAAAATGGAAATTCTGGTGTTTTGGTTTTTGTTTTTGTTTTTTTTTTTTTAAGGAAAAGCAGTTAAACTACATATATAGTATTTTGCATTTGTTGTGGGCCAGAAAGACACTGGTTCCCACAGCTTGTGATAACTTAAATAAATCAGTATCAAACTGATTGCAAGTATAAACTGCTTGATTCCCTAGTGCCCATCTTAATTGTTGTAATCAAACAGAACTGTGGCTGCTCAAATGTCCCATGCAGTTGAAATTGAGAAGAATACAGCCTCTGTATTAAAAACTGTCAGTTTATGAAGAATTTAATATTTATAAGTAAGGATAAAGGAAATGTAATGTTTGTCATTTGCTAAGGGAATCCATTTATTCTCCTTACCAGTCCAGATAATTATCCTTAATATAATTTGCTGATAATTAAAACTTGCTCAGATTTTATAATAATATTATGTTGAATTATATTCTCTGTGCAGAAAAAAAGAATGCTGACTTTTGCATTATTGATTCATTTGCTAAGTACACTAGATAAAACATTTTCTGGAAGTTCTCACAGATACATATATAGTGCACTGCAGAATTTTTCATCTTCACTTTACCTCAGTGGCTCATAATCTTCAAAAGAAAATGAATACTGTGGCATTTGCATAAACACATCTGCAGCTTGGTTTCTAAATACGTAATTTATCTTTTCAGATGTAGTAAAATTATTAGACATCTAAAGCATGTAGCTGGGAGACCAAATAAATGCAACCATCATTTTGTACACATCGTATGAAATATAATATTTCTTTTCCTCTGCTAAAGTGAAATTCAGAAGAAAACAAAAAAATCAATTAAAAATATGATGAAACTTTAAAAATTCAAAGGTATCCATCTCTGTGTTTGAGAGAAAGGAAAGCCCTCAATTTCATGGAATAGAAAAAGGATGAAGCATCTTATGAAATCAAGGGTCAGTTTCATTGGCATTGACTTTATACTGAAAAACATTTCCTTAAGTCTTTCCACTCAATTCACTCATATCTCAAAATGATTTTTTTTAAATTTCATTTTTCCTCTCATACTTAAAAGTTTCTGTATTAGTGGAAAGCTGGGACAAGAAGTTAATACTAGATTTTGAGGCATTTGTTTTAGTCGTCTTCTGCTGTGTATATTGCATGAGCCTCACAGACCAAAATGCTACAGCTACATCTGGGTTGAATGACTACAACACGGGGATGGTTAATCATATTCATGGATTTGTGAACTTTCTGGGCTTTTTGTGCATCTGCAGATCATGCCCCAGTGAAATCCTTTTGTTCAGTGTAAGCCTGGTTTTCCATGGCTCACAAGCTCAGCTTGACACAGTACCTGTCTTTTCTTCTTTATATATTTAAAGATGTTACCACCATATTTTTAGCAATTATTCTAAATTCCCACATCTAGGCTTTAACACAACTAAATAAAAGTTATTCTTCCAAGTTCTCTTATTTCATAGGCTATGAGTTCTTTTTTTTTTTTTTTTTTTTTTTCTATATGTCTACAGGAAAGGAAACAGGAGTTACAAGTAATATTGAAACATAGCATCAAAGCCAAGTAATTGAAAATCAGTTCTTCCAAGTCTTAAGGTTCAGGGTTTTGTATTTCACTGTTTATTTCTCAGTCATGTAAGTTCTGATTTAAGAATGGATTCAACTCCTAATGTATAAAGTTTGAAGGGTGTTCAAAGGGTTTTCAACTCAGTTTTAAGTTTATTGGGTGAATGTATGTGTCCACCTCTGAAATTTTGTCATCATAGTAAATAACTGGGTGGATCATTACTGAAAACCTATGCAGACATTTAAGGGCAATAGGTACCTGTTTTCAGAAGGATCTAAGAAATTACAAACTATGTCACTGTTTTCAAGTAACTGACTTTCAACTCTGTGTTTTTGAACATAAATGTATCTTTTAAAACAATAAATTATTTCAGCTCTAAAATGGCTGGCAGAAGAATGAGCACATTAAAAAATTACTACCCTTCATTACAATAAGTGTATGTCTTTGACAGGTAACTGCGCTTCAGTGCCTGAATTAAAATGCTGTCAGCTACCATATTTTTAAGATACGCCTAAATATTTTACTAAAGTTAGAAAAGTTTAGAATACCATAACATCAACATTATTAAAGAAAAAATTTTCTTGACTGAAACTTCTCTAATATATGCTCTGTAATTTGTATTAAAACAAAGTTTTTAATAAATGTTTTTGAGACCTGGTCCAGATATGTACATGATATGGTATATTAGAATTTCTATTTAACCTGTAAAGCAGTAAAGAATGTTGATCTATTAAGTCCTTGAAAATTAAATTTTAAAAAGCTTCTCTTTTTCTCTTTTATTAACTTTTAAGCACAATTCTTACACAAAACCTGGTCTACACAATGTCTTCCTCAGTAATAATTTAATTGCATGGTATTGTGAAGAGGTTGCATATAATTATGACTTCATCACTTGTACAAAATATATCATCACCCATTTATTAATATACTGTGAATTATTATCATAAATAATTTAAACTATTTCTCCAACAAAGGAGCAGACTACATTCAGTAATAAAATATTTTAAATTTTTGACCTTTTTTTTTTTTTTTACTTATCATTGGAATAGCTTTCCCAGACTTTAGCATAATATATTGAAAGTTCTGCTGCAGTAGTAAGGATCACAAAAGTTAGAAGAGAGATACTTTTGTGCACAATCCATTTTAAGACATATACTGTAGCTTATAAGACTTATACAGTAGTCTTTTTACAATCTGTATGATTAAATATATCACTGTAAAGATATTCACTGTGAATATCCTGAAACAATGACAAGCGCTAGTTTTGAATTTTACACTTTGAAGATTCAAAATATATTTTAAACATACTTTGGTTTCTTTTTTTTACATATGATATGAAAAAGGATCCATGTACATTAACTTTTTTAATAACTTGAAATGAAAAGACTGGATTTTTTCCATTTCAGGGAGGACCATGTGTATGTTCTTTCTTTATCGGTGAATTTCATTTGATGTGAACATTATGCTATGGCTGAATTTCTAGGCAGTTTATATGATAGTGCACTAGAAGAAGAAAAAACCCCAACCCAACAACAACAAAAAACCCAAATCCAAAACAAAATACATATTCTTTTGAAAAATCCAGGTCTAGCGTCAATTATTTCAAATACCTACTGACTTTTCTGGCACATCTATCTCATTGAATCTTGGAAGTGATCTTATGTGCTTTAGATATTTGATCACATAATCAGCTTCTGAAAAGCAATGCAAAGAATCCTGAGGGTTGTCCTGGCAGATAGTCATGTCAAACCTGACACAGAAGCAAACATAAGGGAACAATTGTTGTTGAAACACATTGCATCACTTTGCATGCTAAAGCATTTGCTCTGGTGATCCACCATGCTGATGTGTCCCTCTGCTGATGCCATCTGAGCAGGGACTGCATCCTTAAATTCGACATGTGCATCACATTACAGCAGTGATTTTGTTACATATCATTGGCATAATGGATATTCAGAAGAGATTCATAATCTTGAAAGGTGTCACAGATCTCATCCATGACTCAGAGCATTTTGGAAACTCATAACATCTCATGCTGGCTTGGGCAAAGGCAAAGTAAACAGTTGCCTAGGGCAGCTGACTTGGGAGAAAGGCAGTCCAGGTCTCGTTTCCTACTTGCTCTCTGCTGATGACAACAGGAATACCATCCTTTAATCTGCCTCTCCAATGTCCCTCCTGCTCCCCTTTCTCCAGTTTAATTCTTGTGGAAATCTAAAGACATCTTTTTGTCTTATTCCAGTCCCTTTTTCTCATTCACACTCCCTATGAAATGTCTGCTGCTTTCTCCTAGCTTTTCTTCTCCAGGGAGACTTACTGCTTCCTACTTGGGCTGTTTCAGGAGTGAGGGGACCCCCTATCCCCTCCCAGCCTCACATTTATTTCTGAAAATACCTATTTACTACTCATTTTTTTTCCACCTTTGCTGAATAGCCTCAGCCAGACTTGGGTTGATGGTAGCATGAACTATGTGAGAAAGACAAAGTCCTGTGCAAAGGTAGACCAGGTCATTTGCCTGTTGATAGCCATTGTTTTAAAAGAGTTTTTTCATAATGGGAAAAAAAAAAAAAAAAAAAAAAAAAAAAAAAAAAAAAAAAA
>NW_020799097.1:30338675-30355860 GCF_003259725.1 Athene cunicularia | reverse complement strand
GGGGGGTGGGGTGGGTGTACAAATATACAATAAAGTATATACACCAGAAAAATAAATACAGGCTGGAGAAATGGGCTGGATGAAACATCATGAAGTTCAAAAAAGGGAATTGCAAAGTCCTGCATCTGGGGAACAACCGCATGTACTAGTATATGCTGGAGGCTTTGACAGCTGGAAAGGTAGAAAAGGACCTGGGGATCCTGATGGACAGCAAGCTGAACTGAAATGTTTTTGTAAAAGACAGTTAATTGTACTCTTGCTTGCCTTAATAAAAGCATTATCAGAAGATCAAGGGAGGTGATCTTTCGGGTCATCACACGGGTGATGCCACACCTGAAGTAATGTCTCCAGTTCTGAGCTCCTCAGTACAAGACAGACATACAGGAGACAATCCAATGAAAGACCACTAAGATGATTAAGAGTCTAGAACATCTCTCTTATGATGAAAGGCTGAGAGAGATGGTACTGTTCACCCTGAAGAAAAGAAGGCTCAGGAGGAGAATCTCAGCAATGTGTACAAATACTTGAAGGGAGGGTGGAAAGAAGACAGAGCCAGGTTCCTCTGGTGGTACTCAGTGACAGGACAAGAGGAAATGGGCACAAAGCGAAACATAGGGGGTTACATCTGAACATCAGGAAACACTTTTTCTCTGTAAGGGTAGCTGAGATCTAGCACAGGTTGCCCGGGGAGCTTGTGGAGTCTCCATGCCCCAGAGATATTAAAGAACAATCTGGACATGGTCCTGTTTAACCTACTCTAGTGACCCTGCCTGAACAGGGGGCTTGAACCAGATGACATCCAGAGGCCTCTTCCAAACTCAACCATTCTACGATCTGTGATACTGTGATTCTGAAAAGAGATATAAAATGTTACACAGGCATTTATGATGCACTAGTAAGTGACATGACCATTTTAATAATCTCATAAATGATGTCTTGTTTTATTTATTTTTGGGGAATAATATTATGTAGTGATTCTACATACACATGTGTCTTGCAGAGAACCCATACAGAGTTTTCCAGGACTTCTAAACTGCAATTTGTCTGAACTGTACTGTAACTGGGTTTTCAATTTAGGTTTTTTTTTTTTTATTTTTCTTTTTTTCAACAGCTAAGGCTCAGTAGTTTTATGCTCTTGACTTCTTGTGTTTAGAAGAGCCGCTTTCTGTTTTCTATTGTCACAATATTAGTCAGCAGGAGGGGATTAATTAAGTGGAGAAGTATTTTCTTCTTAGGATAATTTTCCAAAGAAGAAAAGCAACCAGCTAAAACTGTACGAAATACAAGTGCTTCTGCCTGTTTTCTGAGGTCCAAGTAAAATTATCAGATTTTGATTTTGGGAATGACACTTTGAAATTTGTTCTTGAATTCCTTTTAGTCCTTAGCCAGACAATTAATGAAGATGTGGCATTCTTACCTTATGATATACACAGGTTAGCATTTGTCTCTTTCCTTACACTACTACTCACATTTAATAATATAACAGGTTATTAATTCGCATTTCTAACACTGTTTGAATATTGAAAATAGAAATGATTTACCGAAGTATTAATTACATTTATTTTTTTCTCTTTTTTCCAGTTAAAAAAAAAAAAAAAATATCCTCACAGATCATCAATACAGACATATAAAATATTTTTTGATAAGAAAAATACAGGTTTGGTGGATATTTTCTAAATTGGAAAGACAATTTTTTTTTTTTCTTTTAGTTTGCTTGCTAGCTTGCTTGCTAGCCTTTGTTTCTGCTGTTCAGCTGGCTGACTTTTTCTCCCTTATACAGTACTACTCTGATCAAAATTGCCTCCAAGAACTGGAAGTACTTCATCTTACCTGAAAGACAAAGGATTTTTTTGAATTAAAAAATACTAAAAAAATGGTTCACTGAGGACTTGCACAATGGATCTATCTGTTAAATTTTGACACTTTCCAAAATTGAGCAACACATTGTTCTATGTGAAGAAATTTCAGTATCTCAGATTCACTTGTTTCTGGGTATCACAGCTTGTGTATTTATTTCATGAGTGAAGCAAGACAACTTTATTTTAAAATCTTGCTTTAGCTTTAGCTTTTCTGTGTGTTATGATGATAAAAGTAAAAATATAGTATATATAAAAAGGCTTCACAGTGTGTTTCACATCCACCTCAGCAAAGGTAACATCACACCCAAAGGTTCCTGAGAACCCAAGGCAGGTTGGAAGTGTCCTGAAGCCCACTGTACTCCAAAGAAGTTTTCAGTATCTACAGACATGCTACAGTTTCATTATCAGTGCTGAAATGTAGGGCTTGAGTCATCTACCAGCCATAAAACAAATTATCTGTTTGTAATTACTTGATGCTTTAGCATGGTCAAAGCAGGCTGCTGGAGAAATGCCTTAAAACTCAGATTCTAGTATTATTGGTATAGGATGTCTGCAGATCACAAATTATATGTGTTCTAGAAGTGACACAAGGTCATCTTGGGCCTCACTACAAATGCATGTGGGATATGATAAAATGGTAATCAAGCTTGTCATAGTGTTCACAGAATATCCATAGTTGTTCATATGCACCATTATGATACTATTAAATGATGTAATAATCTCAAGAAGCATAGATTTTCATCTACACATTCCAGAGGAGAGGGAATTTGGAAACAAGTGAAGAGCTGAGACTGTGATCAACATATAGTGTCCACTCAGCTTCCCTTTTTCCACCTTAGTTAATAAGCAACAAACAATGTAATGGAGGTGTGCACAAAAATACACAATTTTTTTCATCGCTTTACTGTATGAAAGAGCTATTCCTTACACTGTGAGGACTTTGTTGACAATACTTTATAAATTCTTTTATAAAATCAAATAAAATAAATATCAAATACTTGATAAATCTTTTTCTTTCTCAGAATAGATTAAATATTGAAGACTACTTGCACAAAATCTGCTTTTGCTCAACTGTAGAAATAGCATCCCATCATTTCCAAAATAACAGAAATCTATAAGAATAAATATATTTTTCTTACTTTGATGATGATAAATGATTCTTACCACTGCTGAGCTATAGATAACAAAAGGACAGTATCATCAGATGTTAACACTTCATGTAAAATATGGAAGCACTTCTTGCTTATCAAACTAAAAATATGCTGAAATTACTCAAATAATGTATGTGAATAAAATTACTCCTAATCAAAATTAACTGCCCACATAAAAAGCCCAAATCAATACAAAAAATGGAACTAAAAATAATGATGACAACTATCCTATTTCTCTACAGAGCATAGATATTTAGTACTGTAAACAGCTAAATATGAACATGCCTTCAAAAGGACATGGTTTGAATCTAACTTTGCTCTCCAGTCAAACTGAATTTTACCACTGAGAGTTTGGAGGCAACTATGCTGCACTCAGCAAAACCTTTTATCTGAAAAACTTCCATTTCCTCATATTATAAATAAATGTTTCAAGCTAGTAATGCTTAAACGTTTATTTTAGTATTGTGAAAAGTGTCTTTTGGTTTTTTAGGTTCAGTGTTATAATTAATATCAACACTAATATTGAAAGTAAAACTTAAATTGAGAAACAAGACCCAGATTATTTGGAGTTGGCCAATTTTTTTCAGGACAAAGGACCCTGTTTAACATCTGTATTGATGATCTAGATGAGGGGATCGAGTGCACCCTCAGTCAGTTTGCAGGTGACCCCAAGTTGGGTGGGAGTGTTGATCTGCTCGAGGGCAGGGAGGCTCTGCAGAGAGACCTGGACAGGCTGGAGCCATGGGCTGAGGCCAACTGGAGGAGTTTCAATGAGGCCAAATGCCGGGGGCTGCCCTTGGGCCACAACAACCCCCAGCAGCGCTACAGGCTTGGGGAGGAGTGGCTGGAGAGCTGCCAGTCAGAGAGGGACCTGGGGGTGTTGATTGACAGCTGGCTGAACAGGAGCCAGCAGTGTGCCCAGGTGGACAAGAAGGCCAATGGCATCCTGGCTTGTGTCAGCAATAGCGTGGCCAGCAGGGACAGGGAAGGGATCTGACCCCTGTACTCGGCACTGGTGAGGCCGCCCCTCGATTCCTGTGTTCAGTTTTGGGCCCCTCACTCCAAAAAGGACATTGAATGACTCGAGCGTGTCCAGAGAAGGGCAACGAAGCTGGTGCAGGGTCTGGAGCACAGGTCGTACAGGGAGTGGCTGAGGGAACTGGGGGTGTTTAGTCTGGAGAAGAGGAGGCTGAGGGGAGATCTCATTGCCCTCTACAGCTCCCTGAAAGGAGGCTGCAGAGAGCTGGGGATGAGTCTCTTTAACCAAGTAACAAGCGATAAGACAAGAGGTAATGGCCTCAAGTTGTGCCAGGGAAGGTTTAGACTAGATATCAGGAAGTATTTCTTTACAGAACGTGTTGTTAGGCGTTGGAATGGGCTGCCCAGGGAGGTGGTGGAGTCCCCATCCCTGGAGGTGTTTAAGAGTCGGGTTGACATAGCGCTGAGGGATATGGTGTAGTTGAGAATGGTCAGTGTTAGGTTAATGGTTGAACTAGATAATCTTCAAGATCTTTTCCAACCTAGATGATTCTGTGATTCTGTGATCCTCATCTTCCTTTATATTTTGAATTTTGTCAGTTCAGGTATGAGGTATTCTGTTTCTGTTCAACATAAAGCAATCCCCTCTCCCTAAATTTTAGTTTTACTCATCAAACTAAAGTATTATTTCTTCAGTTGTAATGCAAAATTTTTGAATCTTGTCTTCAATTAAACCAATAGTAAAAGTTATACTTACTGTGATAGACCAGGCATTACAGAAGAAGTTCTATGTAGATAGTGCATGATACAATGTATGGATATAACAGCTTTATCAAAGTACAAGTTTATTTTCTATAAAGAAATATACATATTTATATTTACATACAACATATATGTTTTATGTACAGAAAGATATTTTTATATGTGCATATTATGTATACATGCATGACCCACTAATAAGAAGTTTCCCAAACCCAAAATAAAACTAGAAAAATAGAAAATATTTTGATATTTTAAGGACTCGTATATTAGGAAGAGAAAAAATAAAGGAGACAAAGATCTATATCCCTAATCCATACCAAAGATTAAAATCAAACAGAGAAGGGAATAAAATGACTCTCTTCTCAGAAGCCGCAAATTCCAAAGCAGATTTATTCTTGAGCAAATCAAAATGAATTGCTGGTTTACAAGGACCATCCTGGACGACTCTAGTGAGCACCTCTTTAGTCTCAGGGAGGGAGAATGAAATGGAGCCGGACCCCCAAGGCTGTCGGCAGCAGGACAGGCACACAGGCTCGCTGCCTCTTTGCCAAACCAGTGGCCTGACTGCCAGCTCAGGGCTTCCCTCCAGCTTCCTTCGCTCAAAGTGTGTTGTGATTGTGCGGCTCCCTGCCTTGCAGGCTTATGTTCACTTTGCTTTTTCCCTGCAAGCAGAGAGTGAAAGTGACAAGATCAGTCCAGGAGGGCAGCCAAGAAGATGTCAATGTATTTCTCCTAGCTGGGCATAAAAAGTGATGGTAAAGATGATGATTTTTGCATATCTGAAATTTTCCCATGGACATTTCTTTCATAAAATGGCATTTTCTGTTTTAGAAAACATATCAGTGGAAAAATTCTTAAGATTAAATTAAATATTTTTGGTTCTGAAGGAGAAAGTTAGTCTGTTGTTCCCTACATGAATTAAATGTTAAAGAAATTACTTCAAGTCCTTTGTGCTTTGAAGAACTCAGTACTCACCCTGATAGATTTTTTTTTTTTTTTTTTTTTAAGAGGGAATATTTGCCCTATTTGCAGTCCTCATTGTAGGAAGGAATTAAATTGCATGATTCAGAAATACTTATAAGAGAAATATGAATTGTTATCACAGACATCCAAGAATGCAGTTTCATAAAGTGTCCAGCACCCCAGTCTTTCCTGAACAAATAGCCTCCTATGTTAGCCAAGACATCTCACATAGGGGTATCATTGCTTTGCAGCTTTAGCTCTTTGGTCCACTTGGGTTCTTTAGACAGAAACTGAGAAAGAAATAACAACTGCCCTGCTTGTTTTTCAGACTTACATAAAGCCAGTGTGAAAGCAGGTGGAAAATAGACCTTTTTGCTTGTCAGGAGACAAAAGTATCTGAACAATATACCAATTAATTCCCTTTGGTGATTCTTCATCTTCTCTTCCTTTGCCATTTGAGTTCAGAAACTGGCTTCTTTTATTGTTCTCTGAACCTAAACTGGTGGTAATTTATCATCATTTTTAAAATTGTGTAGCTATATTTCAAGCACACCTCAGCTAGCTGTCTCAAGGCTTCAAACAACATTTTCTACACTGGGTAATTTGGAAAGAATAGCTTCAGTATTCTTTAATATTTGATTTATTTGCCTTAACCATAACTGCTTGTTAAGTTTTAATTTTCTCTTGCCACTTACCAGTGTGCTGAAATCAGAAATGACAGTTGCAGGACTATGCAATTGGTCTTCATTCTTTGTGTTCTACATATCCTCAGTGCATTTAAACATCCTGTTACATACTAGTCATGAACTTATTTGACAGTGTTTATTTGTGCATTTTGTAAGATATTTCCATGTTTCTTTGTTCTGTTTCCTAATTAGTGTTAATACAATATTTTTTAAAATTATAATTTGATTGCCTTGCAATCTTTTATTTTTAAACATAGATGTTTTGCTTTTGAAGACCTTTTGTTTGGTGTCTGTTTTAATGCACTTTCCTACATCTTTTCTTATTTATGTATATTTTGCAATGGAATGACCCTTTGCTAACATACACAGTGATAGTCACTAAACCCATTATATTTTAGTCACATTTCTACTTACTAATATACATTCCAGAACATCAAATTGTTGTGGTATACAGACCAGTTAATGATGTTTAGAATAATCACTTGTTCATTTTCATAAAGCTGTTTCCCTCATGAGCTCAGATCTACTTTATCTTCTGGAGAGAATGGCACCAGTATGCCTTATACATGCATAAGCTTGTAAGCTTGTAAGCTGAAACATTACAAAATAATACAGGAATAATGGCATAGATTGCATTTTGACAGGCAATGAGATGAGACAGTTATCATAGTGGCCCATCAAAGGGAAAGATTTACAGAAATCAACACTTTTTGCCAGTTTAGGAAAAAAAAAAAAAAAAAGTTAAAACAGTTACATTGAAATGCTTCAACTCATTTCAAGCTAGAACATTTTCAGGGAGAAAAAAGTTACAAAATAGTAAAGGGGCATAGAAAGGCTAATATCTAATCTCTTATTTAAATCAGATGGAACAGATATTGGAATATGGCTTCTCTTCTTACAGATCAACCAGAATCACCATACTGTAGAATTAGTCTTTAATTTCGCTGTTTATATAGAAGGGAAGGTATGCAAGAGGAGAATCTGACATTTTAAATGAGGCTGATGCTATAATATAGTAAGCAAGAAACTTGACTGGTATGTGGGATGGAGTCTGTGGGAGCATAATCTGTCATAAACAAGCAGATCAGTTACTCCCACAGCCAAGTTAAATGTTCTAGCTAGTGGGTTATTGTCTGGGTATTGGGTGGGCTGACATAGTGTCTATCACAGTCTTCTCACAAAGACATTCTCTAAAAGTGTCATTTTGATTCTACATATGTACAATAATAAAATATTCTGAAATGGCACACTTTCTCTTGTCTTTTATGAAACTGAAAAATTGTTTTCTGGTCAGCATTAGAAAATAAAATTCTCATATCCCTTACTCAGTTTGTCAATCATGGAACAGAGTGAAAAATAACTTAGGTTAGTAAAGTTTATTTCAGGGAAACATTCCAAGAAATACAACTAGAAATAAATAAATTTTAAAAACCCTGTTTTCCTTAGTTTCCATCTGCAGGAAAAGAAAAAAAAAAAAGATCTTAATTATGTGAGCATTAGTTTATAATTAAGTATATATGTATAAAATTATTTATAAATAAAATCAAGCTAAACCCAAATATTCCTATAACTTGATAAGGTCTGGGAACTCCTTGAAATCTGCCAAGAATTCACTGCTTAAAGTTTATTCCACATGGGAGTATTTAGATTCAGTGACAATGGATATTATTAAAATCTCTAGCTTTTCCTAGCTAACATCAAATATTTGATTTAGTTTAACACTAGAGATAATCATATCACCATTAGTGAGCTTTAACAATTGAAATTATACAATATCATACTTTAATTGGAAATAATTCTGACTACATTAATAAATATTATAGAGCAATAGTATAGGATGAAATAATCATTTCAGTGAACAAGGCATCCACACTACATTTCTGGGCATTTTAACTTCAGATTAGCTGTAGGTTGCTCTGTAGACTGAATGGCCATAAGCAGCGGAAGCATGTTAGACATTAGCATCCAAGGCATCTTCCAGTCTAGCTTCTTTGAAAAAGAAAACCAGTTTACACTCTCAGCAAGAGCATCTTTGTGAACTAAAGCACAGCCTCTAAGGACTATTGAGAGATTACCTCCATAAATGCACTTGTCATTGGTAAAGGACATTCAAGATAAGTAAAGTAGATGATATGACTTAAGACCAAAGGTAAAGGTTTCTTCACACTTACTGAAAATCTGTCTTTAGTGAAGTTAAAGGGCAAATTTGATACTGACATGACCAGAGTGAATATTTTCTCCTCAGTTTCAGGAATCCTTGAATTCCTGAGAGAATTAAAATCCACCAGTATCTGGCAAGGGGAACACTCACACAGCAAAAATGATGCCATACACCCCCAGTTGGAGGAGGACAATACTATGAACAGCCTGCTTTTGAAGTTAACCTATCATCTGCATTTATCATGCACCAGGTCACATTGCAGAGCAGTTCCAGAGCTTGAGAAGAAGATTCTTCCCAGATGAAACTTATGAAGGTGGTCTGGGACAGAACTGACTGAAATATTACAATTATCAGTACTTAGTTATTATGTGTTTAATCATAAGAATATGCAAACTGGTAAACTGGTAAAGATCTACCTCTATCCAGAGCTGAAGAAAAAGAAGTTAAAGGAAAGTCAAGGCACTAAGACCACCCTTGAAACCTGTAACTTTGAAAGTGAATGACTAATGGAGACATTCAACAGATAAAGGGGAAAAAAAAAAAAAAGAAAAAAAAAGTTATCTTTTGATACGTATTTTTCAACAACCTCTAAACATTTTGTATAACAAAAAAAAAAGTATTAATGAATAACATAGTTTAAAGAAATGATGAAAATATTAATCAATTAAAGACAAAAGCTTCTCAACTATTCAAGAACTCTTACTATACTTGTCATGTTATTTTTGTGATGCCAGTCATAAGTGAGCATTAATCTGTACCACCCAAAAGCATCTTTTTTACTTTCCCATTCCACACGGCATGTTTACTTCTCTCTCCTTATTCAAACACATCTTGGAGACATATTTTGTCTTTAAGCCTTTAAAAAAGCCTTTAAAAAATTCAGATTTTCCAGCATACTAAGTATACGAATATAACAACACTTGAACAGTATCCTCTTTCTAATGTACTCAGAAGCTTTTAGTTAATGTAGAATATGAGGAAATTCTACAAAACTGGAATATATTAATCTTTAAAATACCTTTGCTTGGTAGATATTACACCCATTATGCAGAAAGTCACTGGTACAGTCCTGGAAAGGATGCCTGTGATATGAGGAAACATGGAACATACTTCAAATCAGCAAAAATGCGTGCAGCACCATAATTCTTGACTTCATTATATTTTCTCCAGTGAGATCCAATAATTCATGAAAACTCACCTTCTTTGACCCTTTTACTGGTAGAGGTACACAGCTAGTTAATTAGGGAAATATAGATTGTTTCAGGTATGCTACATATTCTGAAGTGTAGTCATAACATGCGACACTATAACTACACTGGCCTGGATGTTAGAAGCCTTTGTATTTAATTGAAGAATGTAAACTTGGTTTTGTGTTAACTCCATTTATTTCACTTTTGATCTTGTGGAAATAATCTGTCTAAACAGTAGCTCTGAGGCACAATGAAGTTTGTCACTATTCAAAGAGAAGAAGCAGCAGCAAAATTCACTTCCATGAATGTGCAGAAGATGACAGAACCAAGATGAGATGAAATCTGGTGTCAGGCCATCACACTCATACAACTGGTGCTGGTCTATGGGGGAATGCATGGTGCAGTATTACCTGTGTGTCATGAAGGAGAGTTTTGTAAGTGAAGAAAATCAGTGGGAGAAAGTGTATAGATCTTGCCACATTTGGGATTTGAAAGATATGGGAAATTTGAGTTTTACAACCATTGCTTGAAACTGAACAAAGCCACATGAAAATAGCATACCTTCTCCTAGAACAAATCCCTTGATCCAACTGTTGGCACAGCAGACTCTCACTTTCATCTTTAAAAATATATTGACAATGCATTCAATCAAATTTAAGAACAGGCTATGTGAAAAGAAAGAAGAATAAAGATTGTAAATTCTGTTTCCTCTTTAACTGAAAAGATTTAAATATAATTCTCATAAAAGCCCTTTACTGAAAACAGGTACACTTTTCCATTAATGAAAATCAGTGGCAACAACTCAAAACAACTTGATTTTTTTTTTTCACCTATATTAGATTCTTTTATTTAAACCATCATTTTGGGGGTACCAGTTAATAAACTTGAAGTCAGGGCTTCCATTCAGATGTACCTAGACAAGCTGGAGAAAACATGAATGTCCTGAAATTCAGTAAGGACAAGTACCAAGTCCCCAACCTAGGAAGGAAGCAGCCCTGGCAGTGATACAGGATGGGGACTGCCTGCCTTGGAGCAGCTCCGCAGGGAAGGTCCTGGGGGTGCTGGTGGTCTGCAAGCTGAGACTAATTCAACAGTGGTCCTGGCAGAACAGCCAACCAAGAGTATCCAGGGCTGTACCAGTATGTACACAGCCAGTATGTTGAGGAACAGATTGTCCACCTCTGCTCAGCACCTGTTAGAACTCACTTAGTGAAGTGCTAAGGCTTGGACAACAAGCCCAAGCCAGAGTTGACTTATAGATGAATCCAGTATATTTTATAACTGAAAGCCATTGTGCTAGTAGGTATTGTACTAAGTTATAACAACCCACCTATGCTGATGTAAAAGTGCTAAAGCATTGACATACTGAAGCCTGAACAACTGGCCCCAAGTTGAAGCTGCTAACTTAGTATGTAATCATTAGCAAAGTATGTAAACTCGCTAGTGAAAGATGCAGCTTAGACAAAATATATCAGTAGTGAGGAGAGAACGTATCCAACTTCCCTTGTTTAGCCTTGTTCAAGGCTGAGAACCCACGTGTTTGGCCTTGTTAGAAACTCCCTTGGTTTCCCCCCCCTGATCCCTGGCCAGGCTTTGGGTGGAATCCAACAGGAGAATGAAAACAGAAATTTCCCGCTCAAAACAAAGGTGCCAGCTATTCTGGCTTCTCCATCTCTGGTATATAAGGCTGGGCCTGTTTGCAGCGACTTTGGCAGCCTCACCTGTGGGTGGATGCCCCGCGTAGGATTTCCCCCTTGCCAGGACAGGCTCTGCAAACCCTCGCTGTAACCGGGGCTGCCCGGCCACTGCGGGGCTGGGTGATGGTGACGTGTGCGAGTGGTGAGGGATCCTTCTTAATCACTGTTCTCTCTCAGGTAGTTATGATTTGATGCATTACCCTGTATTTTCCTGTTTGCTTTAGGTGCACTATTCTGCCTTTTCTTACTGCATGCTTTCTGTATTACACTGTTAGATTATTTGGTTATCACCAGTAAAATACGCCTACTCTTTTCACTCTGCTGTCTGAGTTTAATTGGTATCCTTAATCAGCAAAACACCTAGAATGTTGTTTCAGCTATCCCAGCTCCTACTCCAAGTGCTATGCTCATTGAAGAAAGTGTGAGAGATAGGATTGTTAAGCCTGAAAAGAACGTGGCTTTGACGGGGATCTAATAGGAATCCAACAGTGCCTAGAGGAGAGGTATTTAGAAGATGGACCCAGTCTTTACACCCCTGTGCATGGTGGGTGGCTGTTTCCTGGAGCTTTCCTGCTTTCCCGGAGATGGCTGAACACCTGCCTGCTGATGGGGAGTGATGAACGAATTCCTTGTTTTGCTTTGCTTCCATGAGCAGCTTTAGCTTTACCTATTAAACTGTGTTTATCTCAACCCATGAGTTTTCTCACTTTTACTTTTCCAATTCTCTCCACCATCTCACCATTGGGGAGTAAGCAAGTGGCTGGGTGGGGTTTAGTTGCTGCCTGGCATTAAACCACAACAGTGGCCAAGTGACAATGAACATAAATAAAAAAAACAAGTTTTAGACTGGATACAAGAAAGATTTATTTCACCATGAAGACAGTTCAGCAGTAGTGCCAGTTACTCAGAAAGGTTGTGCAATCTCTGTCCTTCAAGGTGTTGAAGACACAAGAGGATAAATGATCTTTATTGATGATCTTCATAAGGACATAGAGTGTAAGTTCTCAGGAGTGTCGATCTGCATGACGATAGGGAGGCTCAACAGAGAGACTTGGATAGATTGGATAGGTAAGCTAATGCTAACAGGATGAGTTTCAACAAGGCCAAGTGCCGGGTCTTGCACAACAACCCCCTGCATGGCTACAGGCTTGGGGAGGTGTGGCTGGAGAGCTGTCTGGAAGAGAAGGATCTGGGGGTTCTAATGGACAAGCAGCTGAACATGAGCCAGCAGTGTGCCCAGGTGGCCAAGAAAGCCAACGGCATCCTGGCTTGTATCAGCCATAGTGTGACCAGCAGAAGTAGGGAGGTGATAGTCCCCCTGTACTCTGCACTGGTGAGGCCACACCTGGAGTGTTGTGTCCAGTTTTGGGCACCTCAGTATGAGAGAGATATCGAGGTGCTGGAGCGAGTGCAGAGGAGGGCAACAAAGCTGGTGAAGGGCCTGGAGAACAGATCCTATGAGGAGAGATTGAAGGAGCTGGGATTGTTCAGTTTGAGGAGGAGAAGGCTGAGGGGAGACCTCATCACTCTCTACAACTACCTGAAAGGACTTTGTAGAGAGGTTGGTGCTGGTCTCTTCTCACAGGTAATTAACAATTGAACAAGAGGGAATGGCTTTAAATTGCAACAGGGAAGGTTTAGTTTGGACATTAGAAAACATTTTTCACAGAAAGAGTGGTCAGACCGTGGAATAGGCTGCCCAGGGAGGTGGTGGAGTCACCATCCCTGGATGTGTTTAAGGGTCGTTTAGATGAGATGTTGGGGGATATGGTGTCGGGGAGAACTTTGTAGAGTTGGACTGATGGTTGGACTCAATGATCCCAAGGGTGTTTTTCAACCTGAATGGTTCTGTGATTCTGTGAAAGCTCTGAGCAACCTGGTCTGACCCATAATTGACAGTTTTGAGCAGGAATTTGGATTCAAGGTGAATTATTCCATGATTCTAATTTTCTGCATTGTTTTAAAGTAACAATTAACTTGAAATAGTATAATCATCTTTTTAATGATGGGACAGCATAGAAGACTATTACAGAAGTAAAGATATTAAGTGTACCTTCTATCTGCTTGGAAAGCTAGATCTGTTGGGGAATAGTCTGTGACATGGGATACTGACAGTATAGTCTTGATAAAGGAACAAGCAAAAAAATAAACTAAGTCCAGTGGAAAATTATCAGTAAAAAATAATGAACTATTTTCTGTGTAATCTCTGTTTTACCAACCTGTCATTCATATCATGCGGCAAAGTCAAAAACTTAGCAATCTGGCAGCTCTTCTTTACCTCTCTCCAGTAAATATATATTGGTCCATTTGAACCATCTGCTGAACAGTGTTTTTTAATGGGAAGAACAGTGGACAGTTGTCGACATCTGTATTATAACGCCATTTACAGGACACCAACTATCAGGGGAGGGAAACAACAGCAGCAGTAGCAAAAAATACACTTGCTGGCAGGAGATGGGAACTGAATGTGAGGAGAAAGAGCAAGCATAAATGGCATTTGTTTTGCATTCAGCAGTTCTACAAAACAGTGAACTGAAATGTGAATGTCAATCAGCTTTCAATTACTTATGGAGCTTTCTGGAAGCAACCCAATAGTTCTGTTTCATCTTCAAATTAATAAAATGAATGGAAGATTTTGCTTTATGCATGTTATAATTCCACTGGTTCAGAGGTTATCCAGTATGAGATGCATGTGTATGCTTAAGTATTAGATGTCTAATGAAGTAGTCTGCCATTTCCTACATAGATCATAGTGAAAAAGGAACACGTAGGCTTCCAAAGAGATGTTCAGCTAGCTACATAGCCTTATAGCTATTTGAACGGATTTCTTCTTGTATCTTAAAACTGAGGGGAAAAAAAAAAAAAAAAAGTAAATACTAAGGAGAAAAGATTTTTGTGTCCTGACTAGTGAAAATAAGTGAAAGAACAATATTAAAAGAGGTGGAAAAGCAAAAAAAAAGGTAAAAAAAAAAAACCAACCCAAAACAAAAAAGCCTAACCAAACCCAAAACCAAACACCATCAGAATTTATAACTGTTCTCTTTAAACTGGTTGATTTCATTCACACTCGGTCTCTATCAGTCTAAGATCTACTAAACTAAATATAGAGTCAGTAAATGTGTTTGTAACTCTTTTTGGTGGATATGTAATGAAAGATTCAGTGAGATACATACTACCCACTGGAAAAAAAAAAAAATAAAAAAAAATCACCAGAGAGGTTAGAGTTACACTACATTGAAATAGGGGATACTTTACTAGCTAGATCATTCTCAATTAACAAAAATGCATTTATGTAACTGTGAAGAAAAAGAACCTTTATTCTAATTATTTCTAAATAATATTTAATTTAGGAACTTGATAGAAGGACTTTCAGAACAAATATTAAGCAGGTTTGGACCCCTTTAATGAACCAAAGTAAAGGTTAACTATAAAAACTAGTACCAACATCTAATCAGAAGGAAAACTGTAAATGAGGTGAATGAGAGATATTCTGAAATAACATTTTCTAAGATTTTATGGTATTTTTTACTTACATCTTTTTTTAAACATCTGTAGCAACATCTGTAGCAATACTGCCTGTTTTGAATACTATTTAAAAATACTTGCATTTATGTTTTCATTTTAACGTCTTGAGTATATTAAGAAATTAAGCTACTATATGGCTGTCTTTAATGAGGTGTTTGACAAATCTGCAAACTGGGCATCTTACCAAATGGCCAAACTCCTGAACATATCCTACATTGTACTCCAAAAGTAATAGAATGGTTTCTCTTTTAAATTGGACAGGCCAAATGTAGCTAGTACCAGAAGAGACTGTGAAGTAGGATGAAGCTCCATTACTGGTAAAAAAAAAAAAAAAAAAAAAAAAAAATTACTTGATGTCAATATTCAACTCCTGAATCTGATGTCCTTGGGATCTTGTCCTTGTCTTGTTCATTATTTTCTTTAATAACTTATGTGACTAGTTAGGGAGTAGGTGAAAAAATATGTAGAGGTCTCTAGGAGGATGAGGGGATTCTTTGAGAAACAGAGTGAAAATTCAACATAATTTTAGCAGCTTGGAGAAATGATGTGATATTATCAGGCTCATATTCAATAAAACCAAAGATAAAGTATTTAGAGGAGAAATCAAAACCAAAGAGGAGTAAGTGTGCAGGCAGCCCTTGGTGGAAAAGGATCAGGATTTCTAACAGAGATTAAGACTTTATACAGATTATCAAAAATTAGCCACTTTGAGTTAATGAAAATGAACATAATTTATCATAAATTTGAAGTATCTATTGCACTGCACTGGAAAAGGAAAACCCTCAATAATACAAATAAGTATTGTGAGGCCTCTGAACAAATACTTTAGAAGCTTATTCAACAAAACTTTGAAGCAAATTAGAGAACACAAAAAAGAAACAACAAAACCTATCAGTTTGCTTAACAAACTCATAAAAGAAGTTGAAGATAAGACTCAGAAGGAAACCAGTGGTCTCCTAGTTCAAAAGATGGGTTGTAATAAAAAGAGCAATGAGCTATGCTAATGAAAATTCCTAAAAGTTTTGCAGCACATCGGAGGTTACAAAGGCAGTTGGCTTAATCAGCTAGAGGCACTGTTATTCATACAGCATTGAAGTGCACCAAGACCATGTGGCCAATAAAGTATCATTTTAATATCAGCATACAGTAAACACAATGTTGAAAATAACAGTAAATATGAAGAACAAAACCTGAATTAAAATAAATAGGGGGAATGAAAACAGATGTCTGGGACTGTCCTGGTTTGCGTGAGTGGTGGGGGTTTTTGGTAGCAGTGGAGGGCGCTACAATGGCAGCCCTCTCTGAGAAGCTTCTTGAAGCTTCCCCATCTCCACATTGGACCCACCTTTGCATCAAGGCCAGACCAATTAGCTGCACCTCTGCAATAACATATTCAAGAAGGGGAACCTAGGAGGAGTTGGGGCCCCATGCCAGGACACGCGACTGCACCTAAAGAAGGCCAGGATCCCGTGGGAAGAAGGCCCTGCTGTTGTAGTTCAGTGCTGGGAGGATTGTGTCACAGAGGCTCTCAAATAAACAAGCAACCCCCAAAAATAAAAGTTTTCTTATTAACACAATTAACTAGCCCTCTGAAAATTACAGGCTTGAATGCTTGTGAGAGGAGAACAGAACAGCCTTCTAGGGTTTAACAACATAAAACTCTTTACAAAGCACTCTATAGGGTTTAAAAGCAACCCAAAACGCTTTATCCCTCACCTGAAAAGTGAGGGCTCTCAACCTCGAGGACCTGCTCAGGGCAGGGTCCCGACCCAAGGCACCTCGAGGAGTTCCCTTGGGCAGCGTCCTGACCCAAGGGGAGAGTCCTCGACCGCAGCTGCTGCTCCAGGGGACGAGCCCCAAATGTCTCCCCCAGGGGACTCCATTGATCCCCAGGCCGAGTCTGACCTGGAGCCAACAGCGGCTCCCATTGGCCAAAGACCCCAGTTACCGCGAGGCCCCGAGAACAAAGGCAGCCCCGAGCTGCTGCACTGCAGCAGCCGAGAAGCTCTGCTTCATTGGGCGGGTGCACCTGCCACAGATTGCAACACCCGGGGATCACCCATATGCCCATGGGAGTGGCTCATGTCAGAGCTGGTTTGTGGAGGACTGTCTTCTGTAAGAAGAGGACCACGTTGGATCAGGTGGAGAATGCCAGAAGTCCCTGCTCCAAGATGGAAGAGGCAGCAGGACTGACCACCCCCCCACCCCCCCGT
>NW_020799097.1:30301768-30338625 GCF_003259725.1 Athene cunicularia | reverse complement strand
CCCTGCTGCTGGGAGGGAGGATGTAGAGATATCAGGAGCGAAGCTGAGCCTGAAAAGAAGGGAGGGATGGGGGAAGGTTTTTTGAAGATGTGGTGATGCTTCTCATGGTCCTACTCTGTTACGTGTTGCTGTTAGTGTCTGTGTTAAATTTTATGTACTTCTTTTCTTCCCCTTATGAGTCTGGTTTTTACCTGTGCCTTAAAGGATGAAATCATCCCTTCCTGTCCTTATCTCAGTTTTGTGGGCCTTCTGCTTTTCTCCTTCCTAGTGCTGGGGGTAAGGGGGAAATGAGCAGCTGCATGGCACTCAGTTGCCCTCTGAACTCAAACCACACAGGGATGAAGAATTTAGCTCTTTGTAGTACCTAAGACAAAGACCAACAGAGAGATGGAGGAACAAAAAAGAAAACAGTGGAAAAGCAGTTCCTAGCCTTATCACCAAGAAGCAGCACCAGGAATGAAAAACAATAGGAAAACTATGATTCTCTGCAAAGACGTGCCAGATATGCTCAGATCCACCTTAAACATAGTTCGGCTTATTTGTAGTAGACATGAAGTTATTGATAATGAAGTTGCTTATTAGGTGACATTCAGTGCCTCTATATATTCATATTTTGAAGTGGAATAGTTATTCATCCCTCCTGCAGCTATTTAATTGCTCACCTCCTCTGAGAACCTTCCAGTCCAGCTGGTGAATAAGGGTATTCACTCAATAAATTGGTGAGCCAAAAAAGCCCTCAGTTCATGCAAAACAGAAAAAAAAAAAAAAAAAAAAAAAAGCCTAATTTCCAAAAATTAAAACATACATATTCAAATATAATGAAGAAAAAAGCATTTCTGATAAATTGAGAAAGTTATATTCCACCTAGCAAAAATGGTTTTTATCTTCTCAGTGGTGATTTTTACAACAAAGTTAATGAGCATCTGGAAAGGCTGATAAAATATAAATCTTCTGTGGTGCATAGGAATAGACTGATGTGCAGTCTAATAACTGAATTTTGTAAATTATGGAGAATATTATTTCTGCTAACAAAGTACAACAAGAGGGCAATCCTTAATTTTGAATTCACTTAAATGATTTTCAGTTTTACAAGGTTGTATTGGTGTGTTATGTTTTTGTGATTTGTTAAAGCTTTTCATTATATATAGCCTAAGAGTCTGTTCAACAGAATACAAGTGGCCACCTGTGCTAATGCAGACCTCAAGGAAAGGACCGGGCTTTGTGGTAAACTGTCCTATCTATGAGAAATATCAATCTTTGGGTGTTGCAGTGGGGAGAAAACACTCCTGCAATCCTATTCCACAGACTACAATGTCTAATTTTTACTTTCCATGTAAAGCTTATGAAATATGACTCTTTACATGACAAAATTTGCTCTATTTCTAGGCTTGGTCATTTTACTGAACGGCCAGTAATTAAAGTGTTAAAGGAAAGAGTTAGATAAATTACCCAGTCTATGTTGGGATTCAATTTGCCTGGCTTAGATTCTTAACAGCAAGTTGTCGAATTCTTAAATAATCACTGCCTGTTCCCATTTTATTCAGTGGAGAAAGACAGACACATCCAGGAGAGATTCTTCTTGGTTCAAGATGACTATATAAACTTAGTGAGATGGATTGCCCTTTGCAGGTGTCTATTTATCTTCACTCAGGTACAAAAAAGAGCCTAAGATAATTATCTTAGCCTAAGATAACTAATTGTTTGATGTCCAAACCGAGACAATATAAATCCTACCTGTAATGCCTTTTTTATTTGTTTGCTTTACAGTTTGGTGTAAACATTTTCATACAAAGGAGCAAAAGAAAAATATTGCAAGCTGTGGCATAATACAAATGCTGCTGCACTAAGAATCTTACAGCTGATGTCTCTGAGAATTGGATCAGAAAAATAATTTCCTACTGTGATGGGGTCTCTGGAGACTTGTCATTAATCTAATTATATGTGGAGGTTGTAGGGTCTAGACATTTCTCTCCTCAAATTCATCTTTTCATTTATGTACATGCCAAGTATAGACTCTAGAGATGCGATTCAACCATACAGCTTTAGCTGACTTAAAATCATGTAGACTAAGCTCGTCATCCAGGCTTACTCAGTATCAATGGAGAGAGATGCTCATGCCCGGAGGGCAGCCCCTTTCAGATAGGAACCTTAGGGGTAATTTGCCTTCTGGAGTGCCTGTCTTATTACACAACAGGGCAAACAATTTACATTATTTTCCATAGCCTTGCAGATGCTAACAGATAAACAGAAGAGACAGACTGGTTGATTCTCAATGCTACAAAATGAAATATATTATGGGGCAAAGTGAAGGAAGACTATAAACTTAAATTGAACTAATTGTGGGTGAACTTCAAAAAAAAACCAAACAACCCAAAACCAGTCTGACACTTGTAAAATATATTCCTCCCAAGAAAAAAGTATCTGAATTTTTCTGGAATTTTCACTATCTGATTAACTTTGGACCTTTTTTTTTTTTTTTTTTTTTTTTACAAGTAATTACTAAGTAATTTGTGACTCAGTTCTGATTTACATAAATAAGCTAATCACTGAGCAATATGGTAAAACAAATATGCAAATTGACAACTATAGAAATGTTCTGAAACGCTCAGTTCACTTACTTTGTAGTCAGACTGCATTCAGGTGATTATTCACCTAACTTTCATAGCATTTTAATGTCTCTTCTCTTAGTAGTTGATATAAATAAAGGAAGTAGTGTGACAGTATTCTTAACTGAACACTTTCTTTGCACCATCTGAGTGGATGCTTGGCTTTCAATTAATTATGAAAATTCTTCTTGTTCTAGTCCATCAACAACAACGGTAACGAGCCTCTCTTAGACCTAAATTTTGTTTTCATTAGAAATTCGTTTTCAGTAAGCCAAAGTAATCCTAGTCAACAATTAATAGGTTTATTTGAGATTCATAATAAAGTTGGTCACTTCTGTTCACGGAAGCATGTATAGTATGAGATGTTGCTCTGAAATCTATGTATTTAGCAAAGATCACTTAATAGAAATTGTCGCGCACTGCTGCCGTTCACACTTTGGATGTAAGAAATGCTGTCTTGACACAAGTAAATATATCTCATTTTATATTGAAAAGGTAAAGTAGTAATTTCTCTTGTCCTTGACAGCAATTTTATGTGAAGGTAGGACTCTCACTGTGTGTGCTTGAGCTCATAGATTCTACCCTTATAAACTGGTTAGAATTGGTCTCCTGAACTTAACTGCTTCCAGTACTAAAGAAGTCTATCAAGCTATTCTTGGCCACAGTTTGTCAAAGCTCACTCTTTTCTTGTCACCAGCCCTTCCATTTGTTAGTGGTTTGTTTGTTTGTGTGGGTTGTTTTGGTTGGTTGGTTGGGGTTTGGGGTCTTTTTGTTTTTGTTTTTGTTTTTTTGTTTGTTTTTTTTGGGTGGTGGTGGTGTTGGTGTTTTGGTTTTGTTTTGGTTCAGTTTTTTTTAACCTGTTTGCCTATGAATCCCATATATTATAGTCATTCTGTTTTGTGTTTGCCTGATTAGTTATGTGACTGTCTGTATCTCAGACAACTGCTGCACTACAAGGCAATCTCAAATTCTCAGTCAAATTTGGCAAATTCCAAGTCTTCAAACGATTATCAAGTTTTTGTAGTTAGGAAAGATGACAGCCAAATAAAAGATGTACTCCCAGCTGAGCTGTTATTGAGAGAAAAGCTGAAGTATAAACACAACCTTTATTCAATGTCATATAATCCGCAAAGACAAGAAATTGTAAATACTTCAGCTAAAGGGACAGCTTTAGACTGGACACAGGGATAAGGATCAAATCCATGGAAACCAGGATTCATTGGTTGGGCACTCACAACATTACCTCTTGTTTTCTCCTCCTGGATTTTTCATCGTGTTCATGGGTTTTGGCTTTGTTTTGTTTTGAGTTGGCTTTGTTTGGCTATTTTATTTTCTTTTTTTCTTTTCTAACACTGTTTAAAAGAGTGCCTTCCAGTTATCAGCATGAAGGTTTCATTTTCCTCAAAATAAACAGGAATTTTGTCCATATGTAGAATGGATTATTATTACTAAGCCTTAGTTATCTCAAATGAGGCATTTTTCCCATTAATTACTTTATACATATATCGTATGTATACAAGATGGATCCTACTCTCTTACTACATGCTATGCTGTTATCTCTTATTTCTAGGTCAAAAGGATGGAATATTAAATGAAGAGTTAGTAAGAACTGCACAGCCATTAATCCGTATGTCCATCACCTTACTTCCACTAACCAGAGTTTCTGGGGGAGAGGGAAAGCAAAAGCTTTTCTGACAAAATCCATATTTTGCTACAGGAAACATGAGATTTTGAGGAGAATTGATGGAAAAAGGGGTTTCAGTTCAAAGTTTCAAAGAAAGAAATAAATATTTATACTTTTAAAATATTGTTTTAAATACCTTCCACTTTGAAATTAAATGCCATTTCTAAAAATAATTTTGAAACTAAAGATATCATTTGACATAAAAACTTCATTTTGGGAGATATTTCAAAATGTTTCATTTCAACACTTACAATAACAGCTATTCCTCCTTGGTAAATTTCCACATGCAATGCAATGGAAACTCATTTATAATTACTGAAACTTTGTACTTGATTATTTTTTAATAATTTAAATGTTAATAGAAAATAGAAAAAGTTCTGGAGAAAATAATCTAATGATGAAAAAGAAATGAGTTCTCAAAATATTTTGTAGTCTACCTCCTTGCCCCATAGCAGGATAGCTGAATGTAAGTCATCCCTGAAGATGATTCTTAGAGCTGTTTTTCATAAACTTGTAATGAGAAGAATTTAAATAGTTAAAATATACAAGGTGACATATTAAAGAAGAAGTTGGCACCAGTAGAAAAATATTTTGTCTAAAAATACATAAAGATAAAAACGATAGAACACACTTCAAACTTGGAAAGTTAATCAGGGTTTTAAAGGGTCTAAATAAAGGAGTAATTCCCAAATAATACAGCAAAAGAGTCCTCCTGTCATATTACAAAAGTAATTGTGTTGTTGAGATGCATAATCTTCCATGGAGAAACATCATATTTGTTCTGCAGCCCAATCCTCTTCATCCCATGGATGTAGCAGTACTGAAGTAGCTCCTGGGCTGATTACTCATCCTTTGTTGGTGTATATTATTTAGAGTGATGCATACAGGAATATTATATTGAAGTTATATTTAACTGTTTTCCAAATTTGAGAAATACAACTATCCACTGTGACAGAGCACCACACTGCTTAACTATGGCACATTAAACCAGGAAGCATCTCTCTCACACTGCTATGCCAACAAAGCAAGACAGCAAGGGTCTTCCAAAACACATATACATAAGAAGCAGTAGTTATTTGTATTTACTTGTGTTTTGGGCAACATGTAAGGGAATTTTAGAGAAGGTACCTTCTTTACTTTGTTTGGTGACTGAAGTAAAATATGAAAATCAGAGTCAAGTTTGCTTGTTATTAGAAGAATTTAAATGAAATTCCAGATTTTAGAAGAACTAGTTTGCTAGTAAAAATCACACACACACAAAAAAATGTTAACCTAAAGAATAATTATTTCCAGATACTGCAAAGTATGAGAAATTTACTGTGATATTTAAAGAAGGGCAGCCAAACTAACCAGTTATAGTGAAGGTTCACCACCTACATCTAACACTCATTAGCATATTGTGCTGTTGTAAACAACTTGGAGTGTACGAGATCATCCAGTTGTGCAGCATGTAGCCATAAGCAAACTATCAGAAAGTCTGAACCATATGTTTCAGCAGGTAATATTCAAAAAAATTGCTTGTCCACCACATTATATCCAGCATTGTTGTAAGTATGATGGATCTTAATATATTTATAATTACGATTAGGAACAGATAAATAATTTATTAAAAATAATAGCTAAGACAAAATGTAGACTGTCCCTTACATGTGGATTTCCAATTAAAGTCAGATTGTGACTTTTTGTTCAGTTGATCAACCTTTTACTAAACTAAACCTCCTTTAAATAGATAGTTTTTGCTTTTTAGAATTGATTAGGTCAGTTTGTGAATTTTTGTACAAGTCACGTGACACTAATTCATGTGCTCCGTGAATGGATTACCTCCTAAATTGCCTTAATTTCCTTTCAAAAATCATTGTGCTTTTTCATTCAACTATTCTGTTGAATATATTCTTGTAATAAAAAAAAAACCCAAACCTCAACTGAATACTCATATGAAGCCCATTTAAATTAAACAAATGTTCATGAATAAAACGATCATACAGCATCTGAGTCAAACCCTGTTCTAGTTTGGTGAGCTGTATCAGGAACACCATAGTATACTAGTTTGCCATATCTAACTGTAATTTCCATCGAAAAAAGTAACTTAAATTCAAGTGTAAAATCACCAGTGTTATGTTATGCTATAATATTTGAATGATGATTTGGTTCTTAGACACACAAATTTTTAAGATTTATTGCTGAATTAGAATCCCAGTACAGAGCCTTAACGGTGAACTCAGCCCTCTTGTCTGCCAAAAAAATTTGTCCTATTAAGACTCTGCCTGTTTGCCAGACTGCTTTTATTCCTACATTTCCAAATACATTTTGTAGAGTAACTACCTAAGAGATGAGATAACTCTTGAGTTTTCTTCTGCTACATTATTTCTACTCAATTTAGGTTTTCTGATGACAAGAAGCTTTCAGAATTAGCTTCTATCCCTGTGTATGTGTGGGAATGACACAGTTTAGAGCTTACAAAATTGTTTATATGATTAATATAATATAAACATGATTTTATCCAAAGTCATGGTACTTCCTCTGTCTTTTGCTGTACTGAAGAAGTTAAGCAGCTAAGACATTCAGAGTGGCTTATAATACTTTATACATTACTTTTGTCAGCTTTATTGCAGTATGCGCTGTAAATCCTTTGGCACTGTCATGGTCTACTAGGCCAATAATCTGGTTTCCGAAATGCCTCTAAATATGTATTTACATGAGAGCATATTAGCTCCAAAGAAGCAATTATTACCAAGAAAGTCAACAAGCCATGTTTAAAAAATCCAGAAATTGTTACATTCTTCTCAGTTAACTGTTTCTGTGTTTCAATAAAGTGACAAATTCTATTCTCCTCTAACCATCATTTTAAACTACCTGTAATTGACTTAGTATAGCAGCATGTTAGATTCAAGGGGTCTTGACCCAGCTGCAGCTGAAGGTAACGTAAATACCCCTATTAAATTTTATCAAAACTCAACACAATCTGAGCAGCATACATTTCTGGAAAAAAAAAATACAAACCAAAGGCAATCAGAATTAGAAGGTTTTGCTCCATTTTTTAATTCAGCTTAAATGACACTAGAGAACAGAAGGATTTTGAGATTACATTTTAGGTCAACCATCCTTAAATACTCAGACAATTGTATAGATTGGAGTGCTGTCCTGTAAGGCAGGAATAGAAAAATGCTGCTTCAGCAGCACCTATGGAGAAACAACTCCACTAATTTCCCATCTTTTTCTTATCTCAAGATTATAAAAGATAACAGCTAAGCCTTCAAAGTATTAAAATCATTATCAATGTCAGAGACAGAAGTAAGAATCTAGATAGTGTTATTAGAGAATCAATTTTAATAGTTTAATACAAATTTCAACCCTTTTTCATAAAATTTCAAGATTACAATAAAGGGCCTTTGGTCAATACTTATTTATTTATTTTCAGTTCCTTTTCAGTCCCCTATTTGCTCCAAATCATAGTTAAAAGCAGATGTGGTGTTCTTCATTTATATTGTTTAAAGAAAAAAAATCCTCTAACTTTCTGTCTCCTCATATTTAAAACATGTAGAATGGAAATCAAAATCTGTCATCGATACAACCAACCCAGAAAAAATGAAAGATATTCTCACATGGTTCAGAGTGAGGCCCATTTGCAGATCACCAGGCTTTTGCTGTTTTCCTAGAGACCAAGAATATCCATTTATCTGCATAATGCAGAGCAGTTTACAATTATTTCTGATGAAAATTTCCATTTTCATCAGCTCATGAAGTTGATAATTAGTATCCAGAACTGATGCAGATATTACTCACAGCTTTTATACAGCAGGAAATGTACTCTTTACCCAGATTGTCTTACTGGTATGTCTAGATTTCTGAGTACTTTTTTTTTTTTTTTTTTTTTTTTTTATTCCCCCACATAAACTATCGTTTGTAACCATTTTCACACTTAACAGTTTTGTATCCTGCTTTTCCTGAAAGTCTCCATTCAGACTCACCCTGGACTTTTGCCAGAACCAGACTAGTTCTCATTCTACTTAAAATGCTTCCCCTCATATACATGCGTGTGTGTAATAGGTAATAGATCTGAATTTAACTTTACAGGCCGATGAGCTAGGCATATCTGTCTCCCTGATCCATTAGACACTGGGGAACACAGATCACTGTAGCAGACACACTCTGTTGATGCCTTCCCATTTTGCTAATACTGAGCTTTTAACTGACATCAGCATGGTGTGGCAAAATTGCTTCCAACCTCATTTAAACAGCTGCACATTTGAACAGGCTTAAATGATGGGTTTTAGTAAATTGGTGAAGCATAAGTTTGCGTATGCATAAATTAACCTGGCTGAAAGCCAGCTTTCAGGAAATCCATTCTTATTTAGCTACTGAAAGTAAATGTCTTGTCTCTAGGGATAAGGGGAAAAAGGTAGGGGGAGTAAGGGAACTCTTACTTAGCTTCCTATTGATTTGAACCTCACAAATGATGCACGTCATTGGTTTGTCCAAGCCTGTGCATTGAGCAGATCAGCGCTGACCTACTACCTCCAAACTCACAGCTGCTCAGCTTTACTTTCTCAATGCTCACTGGACTGAAAGAACGCCTTGGAGCTCCTGCCTGATTTTCACAGCCGTCCTACGACAGTACAATGTCCACTGCTGTTTCCCTTTAACTGAAGCACATCTTTCATTTTTCCCCCCTTTTCTCACCCACAGTAGTCTACACAGGCTTCATTATCATTCCTTTTTCTTTTCCACAGAAATTACTCTTTTGCAGCATTAATGCAAACTGTCCTCCGAAGATTTCTGCAGGCTGCATTTCTAAATCAAAAGATATGAAATCACACAGAATTAAGGGAAGCACTGAAATCTTACTGGATAATCTGGAAAATTTTTCTCCCTCTCCCCTCCTCCCACTTCCCTTGTTTGTTATTTTTGTTTTGCTTTGTGGTGATTTTTTTTTGTGTGTGTGTGTGTTTTGTTTTGTTTTGTTTTGTTTAATTAAATAATTTCTCAGATAGATTCCATCATATATTATGTAGATGTGAAACATTTTTTTTTATTTTGGCAAATGTGGCTGAATCAAAAGACTGCCTTGTAAACAGAAGTTTAAATAGATTGCAATTTTTTTACTCCCTCCCCTAAACTTTCAGACATACTTGTGAAAATTAGCTTCCACAATAGCATTCCACCCATCCCTGGAAATGGTAGATGCTCCATCTAGTGGACTAATTGAGCACTGTTGAAATTTATCACAGGTAAAATCTCTTTAAGAAATGTCAGGAAAAAAATATACTTATTGTAAGAAAAAAAAAAAAAAAAGGTAGGGGGAAAAAGAAAGAAAAAGACAGCTTTCAATTTCTACAGAACATGGAGTCTGAGCAATAATTATAAGCATTATAATGCATATTGAGGATTTATTCTCTTCACAAGCAATACAGCTATTGAGATAGTCCACCGTTGCCATGGCAATATGTCATAAATGTCTGTCAACTACCTAAAATAGCTGCAGATCACAAAGTAATCAGGTTTGGCTGTGGGTTTTTTCCATGGGTTTTATAGCTTTTTAAATTCCAACAGGAATAAATCTCTTTGGTTTGTAATTTGTAAACACCTTTGTTGAAATTTGATGAATAAACCAATATTCATTGCATAAATACTGTATTTTTCTCACAGTGAAATGTTTACCTTATTGTGTAAAATCTCTTATTAAAATACATTAAAATATGCATAGATTTCTGCCTTGACCAATAGATATTTATTTCCTCTAACTTGTACTCTGAATATTAACATGGTCATGAGGCTGTAAGAGGGTGCTGTGGTGCTGTGTCATGTCTATGGATCTTAGTCATTACTCCTGTCATTGTTTATAACATGATTTTCATCATGGTCAAACACTCAGTGCCCTGATGACAAAAAATACTTTATTAAATTAAAAAATGCTAGAGAAAAGGCTGTTTCTAAATCCAGAAAGTGTTATATATGTACAGGAGAGGATAATTAAGGAAAGTCTGTGAATTCACCTACAATGTAACCTACTCACCGAAGTGCTATACTCATCAGTGTGATTGAAAGCTGCCAACCATGACAGAAAGCTTAAAAGATCTGAGAATTCATGCTTGGAGTGATGTCATGAAATTAGGGAACGCAGAATTTGTATCACTAAAAAGGCAGCAACATATTATTATTCTTTGGGAAAGCATTAACATTTTATAGAAATATCCCCACAAACAATCATACTTTAAGCCATGTGCAAATTCTTGGGGGTGGGGATTACAGGTTGAAAGCAGCATTCTTTTTTCTTTTTTCTTTTTTTTTCCATTATCTTCCACCCCACTCATTTAACCTTTCTGTGCATATATTTGCCTTTTATGCAACAAATCAAAGAAATCAAACACATTTATTTACCATGCATGGTTTGTATATAATTACAAAGACCATGACTATGCCTTGGTCATTTACATTTAGCTTTGATAGATGTGTATTAACACCAGGCAGTGCACTCATAGCTTATCAGAAACTTTTGCTCTGTTTTTGTGATATAATGTAGTCTAAAATACCTAATATCATTAACAGTCTACTCAAGCCTCACATATATAATTCTGCAGACTCTATAGCTATGGAAGCTAAAACCATAAAGAGTCTCTAGTGTTCTGAGAATATAAACATTTGGGAGCTGGCGATCCTATTCATTGATACAGTCAGCTTTGTTAGCGTGAGAGGATAGTTGCAGAATAGAAAAACTATATTCAATATTCATGAGCTGGTGCATTTTTACAAATTACTCAGAAGGTATATATTTTGCCTATATATGAGCCAATTGAAGGAATTTTAATATAAACATAGCTAAATATCTAGGAAAATAACTATAATTAAGGGAACATACCTGAATATTCCTTGCTGCTAAAAATAAATAAAAGCAAAATTAAAAAAATTAAGATAAAATAATTTTTTTATTATTTTTTTTTTTTTTATCCTTACCTTTTTAAAATAAACTTTGTAAAATCTCTAAAAGAAAATAAAAAATTTTCACTGAAATACACAATGGGTAAAATGTATATAAAGCTTTCTTTTACATTTTATTATTTTCATGCTTGCAAAACTTTTAAGCAATAAATAACAAGTGGACATTCACAGAATGTGACAAAAGAAAGAGAACATTTTATCTGATGTCAGTTAATTCCAGTCTAGAAAGAAATTAGTAGTTGAAACTTTATATTATATATCAAAATATATATATCCCCATACATGGATCCAACTCAAACAGCTTAAAATTGGGTTTGAGGAAAAAAAAAAAAAAAAAAAAAAAAGTTCAGGCCTATTGATCCAGACTAGTTTTACTTCTAAAATATAGATCATAAAGAAATATTTCCTGAAACAGGAATGTTGGTATAAAATTATTGTGTCTTGATTTGTACATAGTGTTTTAAAAATATGCAACAGGTGTAATAGAAGCCAAGCTTCTTCCTGATATATGTTGCTTTTCAGACTAACAGAGAAAAAAGATGTTGAAAGCAGAACAGTGTATTTATATAATCAACATATCTAATTTAAATATCCTAATATATAACAAACTGCATACCATACAGAAAATATATTGGTACTTCCTTCCTTTTGCTAATACCCAAATCTCTTCTTTTCATGCATTTATAGTTCAAAAATACGTGTTATAAACTTAAATGGTCTGACCAAAATCTCTCTGATGTCATGAACCCTGAAGATTTTCCCCTTTACCTGGTTGTTCACTGATGTGAGTGTTGAGGGTAGGTGGGAACTAAACGTACCTGTGAAAAATCAAATAGTAGCATCAGTACATGGAGGGTTTTTCAAGAAAAAGCAATTTTGCTTAAACTATAAAGATGTGTTAAAAGAGTAGCTAATGAGTTCCAATCACAAGATATTTACTAGATGAAATAGTATTTTAGTAATTTTAATGATTTTTATGTCAGAGATTTCATTTTATAAATTCCTTCAAGCTCACTGTTTTCATCTATATCTGAATGTAGCTGAAAGCTTACCCAGGTCAGCTTCCAAACGTAACCAGGAATTCTGGTACTCAAAGTTCACAGGTACTACCTCAGCTTTAGTGATTAAATGCCTTTCATACCAATTCTTCCACATGAAAACAGTTTTTTGGGGGTTTTTTTGGTTGTTTTTGTTTTGTTTTGTTTTGTTTCCATGAAACCAAGATAAAGATTTTTTTTTTTTTTTTTTTTTTTTTTTTTTTTTTTTTTTTTTTTTTTTTTTTAATTTTTAAAGTGTATTCTGTTGTCATAATATACATCAATGCTATGATACTCTTTCCAAATGCAATAGAATATAACATAACATAATTTATCTTAGAAAGTTTTAGACTTCTGCTTCATATCACTGAAGAGCTGGACAATCGTTTGTCATCAGTTTAGAAATCCAATCTCACTTTGTCGAGAATGACACCACAGAAAGACTATCCCAAGAAAACCACTTTTGTACTAACGAAAAAGGTTAGAATACAAAACATAACTTCTAACCTTGAGTTAGTCTGTCCTGAGGAAACTTTCATTTGATTTCCTTTAATGCTACAGTTATTTTTTTCTCTATGCAAAGAGGTTTTTTTTGTCTATGTAGCTATAAAACTTCTTAAAAATGGTCCAACACTCATCTTTAAGATTATTTCTCTCAACAACTCTGACCATGTAGTCAAGAGGGGAGTTAAGTCTCACCATATCTATAACAAGAACTTGAGGTAACTGATAAATTTAGTTTTAAAAACAAATTTATCTCAAAGTCAGTGCTGTGCAGGGCTTTGAGAATTCCCCTTAATTTCATCCTTGGGTACTCTTGGACCCTGATTTATTAAAAGAAATGGATGTCTTCAGTTGGCTGATTGATTCACCATTTTTCACTTACAACGCTGACCCTGGTGCATGAGTAGCTCAGCTGTGACTTGACATCTGAACTGTCCTGCAATGTAGCACTTAAAAGTCAACTGCTGCTGATTTCGGTTTGCTTTATCATTCAGAATTTGTGAAGATATGATGTTTCCACCTGTCTGAACTTTTAGTCATTTTTGGGTCTGACTGTAAAAGACTCATCAGTTTCACGGACTAAAATGCCACCCCAAATCAATACGTGACATGCTAAACCAGTATTACTATGTGTGAAGGCAAACTAGCCTTTTCAGACCCTCTCATTTTATTGTGGTCATAACTTATTTTACCCATAGTACTGTACCACCCTTAAACAAAAGGGTACTGTGACTGAAACAGTAGCAATCCATTGGAGAATCTACAGAAAATCTTTACAGTTTGGAATACCCTATATTCATTTTTAGGGAAAGGCAATAATGTTCTGAAAAATGATATTATTATTATTGATTAGCTAAAATGAATGGCAGATATCAATGAAATCTGTTATCAGGAAAACGTCAGTTTGACTTACTTTCCATCTTTAAATAGCATTTCAGCACAACTTGTAATCAGGATGCAGTAATAAGGAATGAAACAAACCAATCAATCAATTGATTGCAATACTTAAAAAAAAAATATTAAAAATTGAATTAATAAGACCAAATATTTCATTGTTTATTTCCTAGGTGAGTAATGCAATCCAAAAAAAAGTATTTCTATAATCTTCCTTTGGAATTTCTACAATAAATCAGAGCAGAGATTTATGTAACCAAATATTCTCTGTTTCCTATCATGTACTCTGCCTTTATCTTGACTAAGCAGGAATTTCATTCACCTTGTTCCAGGACCGCAGTATTTACTTCCAGGGTGTGTGCACTATCAGAAAAGAATGGTAGTATAATTTTTAGTAGATATTAATTATTTCTGCACAAAGAGAGAGTTATGACTTAAGTCAGTATAAGCTTTGATACTCTTTTTTAAAGAGAAAGCTTTCAGAAGTTACTTCTCATTAAGATTTTAACAGGCCAGTAATAATAATCCTGATCATATTTTTTATCTATACTTCTTTAGAAGATCTAAATATTTTATGAGAAGTTATAAATATTTTCTTGAGAAAACAGACATGGCATAAATGATGTGTCTGCTAGATGTTTTATCTCTGACTGATGGATACTAATTTGTGACATATAATGTATCTCTCATAGCTGTACATACAAAGGATGAAAACCTGGCTCCACTGAAATCACTCGTTCGATGAGCCTGGAATTTTCCCCTAACATGCTATCAGTCATCATAACCATACAAGCAGATATATTTTTTTTTCATTCATGGTATTAGGAAAAATGTTGACAACCTTCTCAAGAGATTGGTGTCAAACCAGCTAATCTGTAGTGGATTTCCTAAGAATTATACTACAGGTAGTTTCTGTTCATGATATTGTTGTTTTATGAAAACAAAACTATTTTCTTTAGGTTATAAGTTTGTAAAATAGTGTGAGACAGGTGTGGAAAAAATAAAAATATGGTATTTTCTTGATAAATTTATAAATTATTGATAAATCTAGTAGGAGATTTATTCTAAAATTTATTTTGTTTTTATGTTTTGATTTTATATTTTCTTTCTGCTTTAATGTATTTCTGGGCTAATTAGACTGTTTTCCAAACGGGAAAATATCCATACTTATATACTTACTCTATGAATATGACTGTGTTGCAATCTTTCCTAAAGGATATACCTGTAGCAGTAATATGTATGAAGAGAAACTTTATTTTTCAGTCCCAGATACCCAAACACTTGGCACTGCATGAATCATTAAAACTAATAGAGTCCTGAAATATTGCCAGACTCTTCCTTTCATTGTTTAGGTCTTGTTTCTGCTTTCAGTGATTTCAGCTGGAGTTTTGCCATTAACTTCAAAGTAAAAGTATGCCCTTAGAATTATCTCAATTTTCCTGAAGTTTCCATAGAAGATAACTTTGCTAATTGAATCATGTCATATTTTTTTTTTTTTCTTTTGTGTGTGTGTGTGTGTGTGTGTGCATGACTGTGTTGTTCATTTATTCAAGTTTAATTATTAAACCAGATGATTGTTGAATTCTGTGTTTATGTTCATTATGTTTTTTGTTGTCTTCTCTCAGTTTAATGTCTAGTATGTGTTGTATTCTCTTTAGTATGATAGCTCTCCTCTCAAAATACCTCAGGTGCATAAAACACACTTTCTTCTACCGAGTCATCTATGTATCTGTGTACTACTACTCACAAGTAAAAGACCTTAGTTCTTACCATGCACATACATGTTTCTACAGCTGAGGAAATTTTAAATTTTTACTGAATATGCCATAGCTAAAATTGTCTAATAATGCTAAACAATAATCTAATGTAGTTCTTGGTCATTTTATCAGTTAATCATGACAGGACACTCATACATTCTTGGTATGTCAATTGAGCAACATTATTACACCTTTGAGCAGAACAGTGTAGATTGTGCTTAATGACACATCTACTGTAAAAAGACAGTAATTTGGACACTGGACATTTGAACAATGACAACCAATGTTATGCAATTACACTGCACAATCATATTTCACTTCCTCAGAATATAGTTTCAGTAGGTTCTCCTGCAGTTAAAAATACACACTAGAAAACACATAACTTCCATTTTAATTACGTTACCGTGTTAATGGTGTCCAAAATCTGAACAATATGGTATCATAACATAACCTTTATGGTCATAGAATTTTAGAGCAAAATCTATTTAATTTTATCATTCAGGATCCTTAATGAGCATTAAATGAGTGTGAAAAAGATTATAAGATAAACTTTGAGTTAGGCTCTCCTCTATTTGGGTTTCAGATAGAGCTCTCAAATGATACCAGATTTATCATTTTCATTGCACTTCTGAAGCCGCATCACTTGATTCAAGTGCCTTCCCTTTGGACATAATTACATTCTGTGACCCTTCTAGACTATTCAGGATTGCTTTTGTGAACATATCATTAATGACACTCTAGTTTATATATGACTATGTTGGTGTTACCAAACCAGGACGTTACATCATTAAGAGAAAAGAACAAGTGTTCAATAATTAAAAAAAAAAAAAAAAAAAAAAAAAAAAAAAAAAAAAAAAAAAAAAAAAAAGCAAGCTTTTGAACATAGTAGGAAAAGGAATGATGAAAAATGAAACAAAATACTGGGTGTGTCATTGAAAAAAAAATGTTTTTTCACTGTTACTGTAGTAATCTTTCTGTATTTCTCACAACAATATGAGTAGAAAAGAAAAAATTTCATATTATTGCCTTGACTAGTTAAACTCTGTTCTATGGTGTTTTTCATATGAAACACATAACCAGCTTTTGTGTGTAACTTTTTTATTAAATGTTGTAGATCAATAGGTCGTTATCTCCCTTGGAGTTTTTAAGTGTGTGCAGTTTATTTATGTCATCAGTTATAGCTCAATCACACTACTTTCTGCTTCACAAAATGAACACTGCATCTTTTGCTTTGTAATTTTTCCTATTTAACTTTTCAATAAACACTGAATGGATAGGTAGTAGCTGTCTCACTTCTGTTCTACTCATCCCGTGTAAGTATTATATTTTTAGCAAGTTATTGCTCACAGCCTTCTTTAACAAGCAGCTCAGTGGCAAGTATCAACTGACTTCAGGGATATAGAATGAAGAATTTCAGCACAAAAGGTGGGGTTTGTGTCAATGCTGCACCTTTCAATGAGAACAGAGAACATTTTCCTTTTAAAATTTAAAGTTCTAAGCACTGGTATGCTGTGGGTCCCAAGAGAAATTGTCAGGTTTTTACTCTCTATATGAGAAAGTTGCAACTCTGAAGACAATATGTCATTATTCTTTGGAATATTCTTTGGAATAACTCCTCCCTATGCAGCTAAAAAGAAGAACGGCATGTTTAAATAAGTTGTATAGCTCAAATGAAACAAGTCAACATTCCTGAACCAGGGGAGAAGCAACTGTTAGAGGAAAAGACAGTGAGAAACTTTTGAATGAATTATTAAAAACCCTCAAGTGAAAAATACATTATTGTTTTAGTATAGTTTAAACCTTCCACAGAACATCATCTTAGATAAACTTCTAGTGAGATGTTCACAAAAGAAGCAAAAGTTTTAAGTTTGTTTTCATGCCAGCCCACTTATCAGACTACAGTAGAAAATTCTGAGATCTGTAATGTCGGGACAGACATGCTCTAAAGTCTGACTTATGTAAGTTTTCTATTTTATTGTCATACCATCCTATGGAATTTAGGATTTCACCAGGACTTGGCTTCTTGTTCCAGCCCAGGGAGATGTTATTTCCTCTCATCCAGGCTTGAGGTAGGGCTCAGGGATCTCCCACTTTCTACAGCAAAGCTGGCAACATAAAACTCTGAGAAGGTGAGATTCCCAGAGTCCCAGCTGAAGACAAGACAGTCTAGGAGTTGGCAGACCGTTTGGAAGCATTAACTTCTTTAATTAGGTCATTGATACAAATTTCCACAGTTCAGTAAATGTTCACATTTACAGTAGTTAATATTGTTCTAAATTATACTTCATTTTTTGAGAGGTAAATCATTATTTTGAGTCTAGTCTTTTTTAAAGTTTGCAGTTATTACAAAAGTATTCTTCACCAAGATGTGTGATCTCTTTTCTTGCTGGTATCAAGCTATCAGTAATAATGTTGTTTATTTCAGGACATTCTTAAGTGATATACTTCTCAAATTATATCAAACTTTCTGGAAAATCACAGTGTTCAGAATAAAGGGTTCAACATAATTTCAGAAAATTAGATCCTATTTCATAGTGATTATTTTAAGACAGATTTCACTAAGTTCAGGGGTTTTTATCTAAAGTGAACAAGTAGAGAGGTACATGAAATTTTTTGAAGAGAGGAAAAAGAAAACAAAATCCGTGTTCCATTGTTCACTCTTCTGTGCCTGAAGGGTTTTTATACACTGTAATCAATTCACCTATCTTCTTTCAATGAGATAGATTGAACTCTTTAATGCTCTTACTATCAGATATTTTCTCTGTCCCTAAATAACTTATATGTCTTTATTCTGCAATTTTTTTTTTCTAATTGATCAACATTTTAAAATATAGGCACTGAATGAAACACATGTATTGCATACAGAAAATAATCTCTGTGTTCCTACTTTCAATTTATATATCCACACAATAACTTGGCTTTTTTGCTCATTCCCCATAATGTCCATCTGTGTTGACACTGTAATGCAGGCTACAGACTCCCAGTCTGCATTCTTTGGTGTATGCCTCCATCCATGGCTATATTAAAGCACACTTTTCATGTCCTCAGCTCACTAAGTGAACTATATTGCTCTATATGTTTGTGTATAGAGGAAAGCACATGTTTTTATAGCTCAGCAGGGACAAGGTATATAGAGAGGAGATCAGAGCATTTATACTGTAGTTAATTGAACTACTTTTAAGATTTCTATTCCCCTCTACTGAGAGAGGCCGCATGTTCTGAAAAGGGGAGAAATAGCAGCAAAGTTTTGTCTAATACAGACATATTTTCCTGAAATACTGGGTGCAGTGACTTTAGAACTAGTAAGGGCAAACTTTTGTGAAGGGAGAGAGGCATCACAGTTGGGTTTAGAACCATGCTGTCAAGTCATTTGGAGGTGAAAAATTAACAATAGACGTAGGTGGACCTTTATGATAAGAAACATACAGATGTTGAGTAGGGAAAGATAAAGATTAAATCAGCATTCTTCCTTTACTGCATTATAGTTAATATTTACCTTCTATCATAGTAAAGTTTTATAACTATAAGGACAAAAGGATTATCCATTAGATTGGGTTTTGTTTGTATGGTTCTTCTTCTCAGCCAGTACAGGCAAATGTTTAAGGAGTAGGTTACACTATTCTTTGTATTCTCCAGTGTAAAATATATCTAAAAACCCCAGAAACCAGTTATATTTCCATGCAGATGATAAACAATACTATAGAAGCAGGTATAAGTTTTAAGACAAGAAGAGGCATAAATTGCACCACTCCACTTTCCTGCAATGTCCTTGGGATCAATAAACTAATTTGTGATCTTCCTGAAAAGCTGTGGCTTCACTTCTTACAAAGAAGTAATGAAAATTCTGTGTCCATAAAGATAAGAGCTTCTTATCATTTTTTCCCTTGTTAATCTGGTGCCCATTAACAGCAAGTGAAAAATATCTCTGTAAATGAAACGCACTTTCCTGTAAATTATGCAGGATAACTGGATAAATTATAGCTAGTGACATGTCTTTTCAATGTATATTTCCAGAAAAAAAAAAAAAAATCAAACAAGAAAAAAAAATCCATAAAAAAAGTTCAAACCAGATATAAATATAGTTGGAATTAAACCTTTGTCATGGTATTGACAGGGATAGAGTTTATTTTATTTTAGTAGCTGGTATGGTGTGTTTAGGATTTAGTGTAGGATTAATGCTGATAACACACTGATGTTTTAGTTGTTGCTAAGTAGTGCTTATCCTAAATTAAGGATTTTTCAGTTTCTCATGCTATGCCAGCAAGCAGATGCACAAGAGGCTGGGAGAAACCATAGCCAGGACAGCTGACCTGAACTAGAAAAAGGGATATTCCGTGACATAGAATGTCATGCTGTCACAACCCACTCACTCAAGAGAGACAAGTGACTCAGATTTGTAAATCCCCAGTGGTGTGGACAACCATGAGACAAGTTTCAAAGTCCAAATATTTATTAACTCCCCACAATGTGCTAATTGGATACATGACAATTGGCTAAGCATATAATGAGAGTGGCAAGCAATACAGTATGCCTTGCATTGCCAAATGGTAGTGAAGGGAAAAGGGGAAAAAGGAAAAGAGGGAAATGGAGGGAATAGAGGAATAGAAATCACTGGTCTGAGTTCCTGCATCGATCCCACCAGCGAGGGTTCAAGGGAGGATCTGTCTCCTTCGCTTCACATCACTCCCCAGACCCACCACCCCTTTTCCCCCCCTCAATTTATACCCACTTTCCTTGGGTCCATCCCCTAGGTTGACCCCCATACCTACATATCCCACGTATGGGCAGGGGTAAGGTGTTTCATGAGATGGTGTAATTAGCATGATCTTGTTCGTCTTTGTTAGCATATTCAGGGGTGTTAAATTTAATATGCATTTCGTGGATAATGAAGCAAATATAATTCATTGCACAGATGGCCCTTGAAATTTGACCAGGTGCACCAGAGCAGAACCGTCCTGTCTCTACAGGCTCCCTCCTCCAGCTGCATCCTGTGTTCTTTGGGCAGCCTTAGCTTTGACCTCCATACCATCCACCCCATGACTATAGTTTCATTACTTGTGAGTGTCTGAGACATTCCTTAGCTCAGAGGGCCTCCACTCCCCTCATTAACCTTTATCTCTTTCTCAGGCTTTTTTTCTCAGTCTTTATTTATCGCAGGCCTGTTTCTTTCAGGACCTATTTTTACCAGTGGACTCTCACACATGCTCAGAATATAAACTGGGGGGAGTTGGCCAGGAGGGGCAGATCACTGCTCAGGCATCAGCAGGTGGTGAGCAATTACATTGTGCACACTTGTCTTTTCTTGGCTTTTATTTCTCTTTCTTTTTGTTATATCCCTTTTTATTCCAGTTAATACTATTATTTAATATAATGTTATTATTATATTTTATTCAATTTTGGTTATTAAATTGTTCTTATCTCAACCCACAAGTTTAACTTTTTTTTTGATTCCCCTCCTCATCCCACTGGAAGAGGGGAGGAGTGAGCGAGCAGCTGTGTGGTGCTTAGGTACTGGCTGGGGTTAAACAGCAATTTTTCTGCCAGCAAAACTGATAACATTATTTGAAGGAGATTAAATTCTTTTCTTTCCCACCCCTTGATCATACTTATAGGTAATCAGTTCCCAATGTCAAAGAAGCTGAGTGGAACAGGACTGGTTGTTACTACTACAAGTGTCTGGGACTATTCTTGTATTTTAACAGAAGTGAATAAGGAGAGCATTCCTTAGCACTCCTTGCTCTTCCCTGGTTGTCAGTGGAGAAGAAGGAAGGGGCTTAATTGACCAGTAGGGTTAGCTTGGCTTCCCCTATATTTGCTATATTCATCCCTGCTTTGTAGTGTGTTTTTTGTTGAAATTGATTTTTCCTAATATTTTGAGTCTACTTTCCAGGCTTCAACCAGGCTGGAATTTCTTTACAGGTAAGTGGTGGGGGTTTTTTTGTTTGGTTGTTGTTGTTGTTGTTGTTTTTCTTCCTCATATTAGTACAGGGATTCCTCTTCAGGCGAAAAAGAAGCGAGAAAAGAATTTTTAAAATACATGTATTTGTTTATGGGTAATTTGTCACTTTTCATAGCTAGTGCTGAGCAGAAGCAACAAACTGCCTCAGCAAACATGGTTCCTAGGAAACATCTGGTATTCAGGGCTTATAAACAGTTTTCTCAAATCTGCTCTTTAATTACCACTTAGCTACATGGAAAATGGGTGTAATAATTTCCACCTAGAGGATATTTTTAGAATTCAGTGAAAGAAAACCACATAGAAAAGCAGAAGTGTGATTCATCTATTCACCTGTCATGTGCACCTACTTTAAGATAAAATGGATCATCCCATTGAAATGTCATGACTTTCCATTGACTATAAAGGGAGTCTAGAGAGGATTCATCTCACCTAACTGTAGCAATTTGCAGTGTGGACATCCATATATGGGCTCATCGTTCTAACACAGTCTGTATATCTCTGCACAGTGGAAGCATAGTTTTATGACAAAATCATTTAAACAAATATAGAGCCTACTTCCAACCAAGAATAACTTCCTTTTCAAAATATGTTTCTTTCACTCTCTCTAAAGGGAGTTTACAGTGATGAACTCAGATGAAGACACTTAAATTACATCAGACAAACCACACCCCAGAATTCTGACTCATCAGAATTCTGTGCTCCATATGTGTGATGTCAGTGATAACACAAGGTGCAAGAAAACAGAAAATTATGTGGATATGACATTACAATAGACCTAATGAATTTGGTAGTCAATTATGTTGATTGTGTAATAACATTCTACAAAAAACACAAGCTCCTGTAATGATGTCATAAGACATCATAAGATGTGTTCAGCTGTCTTAAAAGATCACTCCATCTTCTATTAGATGACAGAATTAAGAAAAACTCTTGCTATGAGATTGGTACAGAGATAAAATGACTAGAAATTCTACCCTCACCAGAACCACAATGATACACAATCACTTCAAAAATGTATGTATTAAAGCCTGTTGATCACAGATATATCTTGAGGCAAAAGGGTTTTTTCAGGCTGAAAATTGCAATCTGTATAGGCAATGGATTTTCTTCATTTTATTTCTTCATCAACTATTTTTTCATGAACACTTTTTTTTTAGAGACCGTTTTGTGGAAAATATATTAATCCTTGTCTAATAAGAATCCATAAAGGAAGTAGATTAACATAAAACCACATTTTTACATGCACACAATTAATTGCACACACATGGATGCACTAATGTAGGGAATTTTATTGATTCTTTTTTGTAATGGCTGTTACAAGTGTCTGGTATTTAGCTGTGCAAGGGAACAAAGGAACTTTAACAACTTTATTAGCTCTATCCAGCACAACATGACTGTCTATGGGACAAATATGCTGTACAATGTGTCTCACAGTCTTTTTCCTCCAGTCATTTAATAAAGGGATTGTATACAGACACCCTACCAGGATGATTGTTTTGCCTTCTAAAAGAAGTTAACACATGTGGAGGTATAGCATCCAGCCTGGTCTCATCCTGAACAGCTGCTAGGACACAGCCTGGGTGCATACCCAGCAGCTGGGACTAAAAGTGGGACTTAGCCTTTGTGTGGAAACCATGGAATAGGAAAGGTGTTGTAAGAGTGCCTGTAACTCTGAGCAGATCCCTTTTCCTCAGACAGATCAGAGGTGCACTTCATATGCTATTTTCAGCACTTGACTGATTCTACTTTTCTGTTTCTTTTTTTTTTTTTTTTAATGTAGCCTCTTAGCTGACCTCAGCACTTTCATAAGGTCATTGCTGCACATAAAACAGGGAAGGAAAAACACAGCCATTCAAGAACGTAATTATACTGGCTTCTAATTTCTAAAGGTTTATGATATTCTAGTGATTATTTAGTTTTATCTGAATGATGTATCAGGTATTTTTTCTTGCTAGGCTTTTAGTTCTTGCTTTTCCTCCTCTTCAAAGTAACTGGCACTTTTTTGTAAAAGGGTAATCCAAAACATAAATTGAAATGTTGAAAACTACGCAAAAAAATACACAAATGTATTCTTGCAAACTTCTCTTTACGTTATTTTCTACATGTACAAGCTTTCCTAAGTTCCCTTACAATCAAGAAGCAAGAATAATAATTAGCCTTATGAATATTCATGGGCATTCCTCTGTTATTTTAACATAATTTTCATGGAACATCTATTCATTGTACCATGAAGGAAATGAAAACATGAAAAAAGATAAAGCTTGTAGTGTTGATAAAAACAAAGAAATGATAATATGCATGAACATGAGCAAAGCTATCTGAATGGGTTTACTTTCTATTTAAAAGCTGTGATTTAAAATGTCTTATAAAGATTTCCATATGGACACTTCATGGAAACCTTGATTAAATCAAAGCATTAGTTTTAAGTGCTTATCAGTTTATTTATAATATATTAAATATATTATTCTACTGTTCTCTGTGGCTTTAATGCTCTGTAAATTCTCCATTCATAACAATTAAAGCTGTCTTATTCATAAAGTCATATATTCAGCATATGAATGAGAACAGAAAAACAGTATTAAAGCTGAAAAGTCAACAGTTAAAATTGTGAAATGCCAAAATTAAAGCTAGTGGTACAATTTCTCACATATACAGACACATAATTATATTGTATTTAAATATAAGATGATCTTTTGGGGGAAAGGGAAGTCTTGACTCCTTTCATGTCTGCCATCTGTAAGATTAGCATTAGCCTTGATAAGTAGCTCTATAATATGTAATAAATTAACTGCTAATGAAAATCATATATTTAAAGCTTTATAAGAACTTTGAGAAATTTTAGGTCCAGGCCATCATGCTCCCTGAAGATAAGAGCCAATCTTTCTCAAAGTGATTACTTATTCAACTGGAAGGGGTCATTTTCCCACTTACAACCCATAAGGAAAAGTGTCTTGTCAGGAATCCACCACAATTCCTATTCCTATGTTAGGACCAAACACTGGATTTGGACATGAAAGGTATAGAAGGTGAATGGAAGGCATAGAAAGTGTATGTGCTTTGGGCAATTTTACTGTCCAGTCTTGAGGGCCTGTCAGGAATCATATAAGAAGTTAGAACTCTCTGTATCATATTGTTCATACTCTGAGTTCCTGAAGCCTAGTGTCAGACTTCAGGTTCTCATCACCTTCTTAGTCTTTATGCATTACCTAGGTTGAGCCTTGTGTCTTTTCAGCTCAGAATAATAGTACAGACAATCATAATGATACCCTGCTGTGACCACAGAGGCTACAGAGGGAGCATCCTCTCTTAAAGATGGGAGAAAAGTCACTAAACAAAGGTGGCACACTTCAATTCTTGAATGCTTCTGACTTTTCTGTAGTGCTCAAAATTTACCTACATATGGCATAAGCACCACCCCTGCAAGGGAAGATATGGAACTTAAAACCTTTCCCGTGAAACAATGCAAGCAGATAATATCAGATATTTATTGCAGATAATATCAGGGTTCAGTTATGAATGATTAGACTATTAAGAAAGTTCTTATACATTCAGATATTATTAATTAATTAATATAGGGAGTTACAGTTGTTAAATTTGGTAAACAACTCAGATTGCCACTGCAATATATTTCTGGTACCTGAACCTTTAAAAAAAAAAAAAAAACAAAAAAAAAACCAAAAAAACCCCAACAAACAAACAAAAAAACCAGTTTAACCCTGCCTAAAGTTTTAGCACACAAAGAGAGATCTTAAAAAAACCCCAAAACTAAATTAAGAGAAGTGGTACTGCAGTGTGATGATTAATGGAAAGACTAGTATATTTAAATATTACTATGTTTAAAACCTCTTCTGTACCCAAATATCTTTCTCTGCCCTCATTCTAGACAGAGAAAATATCTACTTTTTTTCTTCTGATATAACTGAAGAGGATAAATATTGTTATTTTAAAATGTTTTGCAAATTTTCTAAATTAAGACCTAGTCTTCTATCCATAAAGCTGTCATTTCAGTGTCCTGAGGAACCTTCATGCTATATCCAACACATTTTAGTGCTCAATGCAAATAGCCAGTCCCTAAACTTGTCAACTAATAGAAATTATTCGTTCTGATGGAGACTGTGTCACCAACAACCATGGTTTTTAGATTTATATATACATATTATAAAGTATCTGTATGTATTTATTTATTAAAATTATATCTATATTTACATAAATAATGTTAAAGATTTATTTTGTAGATATATAGTTTTCCAGATTCAGACAAAATACAAATATTAATAGTAGAAATTCCATCTATTGTTCACTATGGTATTTTAAGTTCTTTGGAAAAAAATAAACTTACACTTAAATTAACCTTTTCCTGTTCAAACAAAAGTCCTTTTTTTTCAATTTCAGTAAATCTGACACGAGGTGTATTCTCTTGTCTTTTCTTAACTACTACAGGTGAGTGTTTGAATTGTAGTAGTTATCGTATATATGAATGTAAATGACATAAAGTTAACAGAGGTGTTTTGTAAATACCTCTGTGCTACATCAGAGGCAACAGTGGGTGGTAATAATGACTTATTTATATGCCATTAGACATCACTTACTCTCATTTGGTGGTGGTGCACTGTTATGGATTGTGGTACTCAAGAGAACAGACATCTCCTGATGATTCAACTTTAACTGTTGATCTTTTCTTACTAACATGTCAAACTTTTTCTCCAATTGCAAGAGATAAAACATTCTATAAAAATAACAGTAGTATATTGAATTATTATGTGATGAACCTTTTTTGGAAAGGCAACCTTTGGAAACCTTTGGAAAGTACTTATTGGTTTAATTACTTAAATGTGAGGAAACACAAGTAGGAGACATTATTTTTTTTTTTTTATTACACCATTCAGCGTATGTAAATACAACAAATGCTGAATCAAAGATGATGTGGTATATTTATTTCATAAAAAAAGCCACAGTTTTTGATTTATTATCCTCATTTCAGCCAGGATAGAATTAACTTTCCTTGGGCTGAGAGGGAGCACAGCTAGAGGGCCAAGCTCAGATCAGTTATTGGAGTATTCCATATCATCTGACATCATGCTCAGTATATAAGGGGATGCATGCTTTATCTACGACAGGATGCAGTTGTTGGTCCTGAGGTTATTTACAATTGTGTTTGAGAATTTCAGGAATATAAAATATTCTTGGAATTTCATCCGTGGTCATCTTACTGCTAGGAGCTAGTGTATTCCTGCATGTGGTCCAGGCTTTGTTCAAGATTAAGAAGCAGTTTAAGAACATCACCTGGAGATCTACCCCAAGGTTGGAGAATTATGAGTGAATGGGGGTGTGGAGTAGCATGGGCAAATATCTAGAACAGTAGGCACATCCAGTGTATTGGAACTTCACTCCTGAACCAGTGCAGAATCCGGAAGAACTAGTAAAATATTTGGAAAAGGTGTGTTGTCACTCCGGTAACTCCAGAGAGGCACAGCTTACTGCAATATGCTGGGGCCCAGCCACCCTCAAAAGGAAGAGAAGGACTCTGGATCTGGCAACAAAATAACAGACCCTGCAACCACTCCAAAGTCCACAACAGAAACTGCAGCCACTACAACCCCGGGTACAGGCGCTGCATCTGAACCAGAGAACCAACCCATGATGGTGTCAGTTGCTCCCATACAGAAGAAGAAATAGACAAGAAAATCCCCTCACAGTGTACAGGGTGATGATGAACCAGGCTGTCCTGGTTCAGCTAGAATAGAGTCAAGTTTTCCCCAGCAGAGAGAGAGGGGGAAGGGATCTCCAGCTGGGTTATTCATACCATGCTGATGTCAGGTCCAGGGGGGGAAACTTTTGTCCTAGCTCTTTGGCGGGCTCGGTGGCAGGAACCTTTCTTTCTGTAAACCAGCTAGCGGTATTTCTCTGTATATCGTTTGTCTTGTTCACTGTTATTGCTGTTTATTGTTGTTACCATTGATACTGTTGTTCAGATTGTTCTATCACTCTGTTGTATTAAATTTCTTGTTATTTTAGCCGGGGTCTGTGTCTAACTTACAGCCCAACCGGCGCGGGTTGGGGAAGGGCAACGGCAACGTGCTCTCCAATTCCGTCAAGGCTTAAACCTGCACACAGGCCCATCACAAGAACGGGAGGAGGAGGCAGAACCAGTGACACTCACCAGATCCTTATCCCTGAGTGAGATGCGAGACATAAGAAAAGATTACAGCCACCAGCCAGGTGAGCAACTCGTTACCTGTCTGCTCCAATGCTGGGAGGGTGGGGCCAGCAGCACGGAATTAGAGGGCAGAGATGTGAGACAGCTAGGATTCCTGTCCAGGGAAGGGGGCATCAACAAAGCCACTGGAAAGGAGACACAAAATCTCAGTTTCTGGAAGCAACTCCTGTCAAGTGTGAGGGAGAGGCATTCCTTCAAGGAAGATTTAGTATGGCATCCAAGTAAGTGGACCACTATGGAGAGAGGCATTCAAACCTTGAGGGAGCTAGCCATGTGGGAGATGGTTTACTATGACTCAGTTGATTACTTCTAAAAGCAGGCAAAATCAGTATGTTAACTAAATCAGAGAAAATAATTAATTTGGTCTATATATATTTTTTTTTGTTGGTGAAGGAAAGGCTATTTGTTACAGACCGGTCTCATACTACAGAAGGAGTTAATATTTTTAGCAGTTGAGAAGTGGTTGACCTGAACTCTCGCTTTTCTGATAGTGGGATATCATTGCACCTGTGAAGCAGAAGCATCCTGACCTTCCATGATATAATATTCTTCCTATTGCTTGTGTGCATATACTGTGATTTTCATAACAAGTTATCATATGTTAATATAAAGAAAGGCGAGGAGAGTGGGGATGTGGACAACAACAAGAACAAAAACATTTAAACTGTTACGTTCATGAAATACTCTTGCTACAAGTATTTTTTCTCTTACTAAATGTTGCCAAGCCACTTGTATGAGGAGGGGTGCATTCAAAAGACATATTTTTTAACTCGGAAATACATTTTTTTTTCAAAGATGTCACCAATCCAGTCATGTCCAGTCCCTATTTTTAACTGGATACAAAATAACACCTCACTCCTGACTACTGTTGCAATTTGTGTTTCTTAAATAAAGTTTTTCTCATCTTAAGAACATCAGACTTTCCACTTTAAGTCTTGTCTCCTACTACTGTCTACTAAAAGCAAGGACAGTTTGCTTCTCAATTTTTCCCCCCACTGTTGTACAGGGAATGCTCAGCCTGCCCCTGATTTGCTTAATTGCTTAATGGATACATCTTCACTGAAGTTTTAAGGAGGATCTGTAGCATTTCATATCCACATAATCAAAGTTAGATAAAGTACAAGTCTTGTTCTATAGTTTAAAAGGTGCAACTTTATTAACTACAGATCTATATTCCTATAATCGTCAGGCCCCTGAACATTCAAGGCAATTTCTTTATCCTCAGTTTCTTTATTCACTTGCTCCAATGTGTCTCAACATCTTTGAGGAATTAAATTCCCGTCTAAATGGGACAATAAAGTTTTGTGTAGAAATGGGCAGGGCATTAACACTAGTAAAGATATTTAGATGTATCATACAGAAGTACCTATTATATTTTACTGGATTAAACCCTTGAACAAAAAAAAAAAAAAAAACAACCAAAAAAAACCAAACCCAAACCCAAACCCAAACATAGACCCTAAAAGAGGGACTTACTCTTTGTTTCACATGCAGTTTTCTGAGGAATTAATTTTGATTGTTTTTATGTCAGGAATGTCTCAGACTTCATGGAGCTGAGTATCTCACAGTTCATTATGTTGGAATCCAGGGATTAGTCATTTCTCTGTCTCACATAATTTCCAATGCTGAAGTACTTATACAGCCCTTGAGGACTTATATCTACCCGATATCTCCATCTGAAGCATTTGAAGTGAGTGCAAGAGTATGTTACTCATTCTTCCACTCTCTGAATCATTAATTCATGCATGTTAAATGGAATCTATTCCTCAGAAATAGATTTTTCTCCCCTTTATATCTGATTTACTCCACAATAATGCTGCTATTAGGGTGTTTACAGAATCTGTGAGCTGAATCCCATCAAAAACAACATAAGCATATAACGTTCCTGTCTATATCAGAATTTCACACCTTGAACTTCTAGCTTAAAGTAAAATGATAGTGGCCTCAGCAAAGCTGTGTTAAACTGCTAAAGTGTGAATTTATAGAGTCACTGTTCCAAAACTTTATGTGTTTTGCGCTTCAGTGAATACAGTTTAGTGATGATAGTAGAATGTAATTTAATTAATAAAGTTCACAGAGAATTTTGGTACCACTTAAACAATGCTGATCTTGGTTTAAGTGTCCAATTAACTCAACAAAATACAACAGACATTAATAAGTAAGAAATGAGAGGTTACTGTCATGATATGTGTCCTGAGTTTGGATAGGGAGGATTCTCCTCCCATCCCAAGATGGGGGGATGAGTGAGTGAGCAGCTGCATGGTGCTTTGTTGCTGACTGGACTTAAACCATGACGATATGATAATATCTTGTGTTCAAAAAAAAACCCAAAAAACAAACAAACAAAAAAAACACACAAAAAAACACCCAAACAAAAAAAAAAACCAACACAACCAAAGACAACAAATAGTTCACTCCACATTGTGCAAAAGATAAAAATCAATAGACTCAACACCCTTATGCCCTACAGCATAACTCCATTACTTTCTAGAGTTATCTTTTTTCCTAACCTTTCTTTATGGCTGTTTTTGATCATATCTTTCTGTTTTCACCTACTCTATAATGTAACCAGTATTTGTTTAAGAGTTTATCAGAGATACTCAGTTTCAATCTTAAGGTTTTCTTCCATAGTAAAGTATCTTAACAGAACTGATCTAATGTCTACACTGACAGACTACAACTCACTTTTATGAGTATTAGGTCAGGTCCCAGATCAGCAGAGCTATCTAAAAAGAACTGCTAAATTGCAGCCAGTAGTCTGGAATGGACTGCATTCAAAAGTAGCTTTTTTTCTTACTTTGAAGCTATACACAAACTGCTGCCTCTCCACTGCTGTAGCCTCTAACAGTGGTTTTGTGACAGTTCAGATCTCCTTGAATGTTTAATATATTACAGGAAAGATATACTGGAAGCACAAAGAAACACCAATTTTATCTCCTCAGAAATAAAATACCAAATACAGTATTTTAAAAAATACCACCAACAGCAAAATTTTGAAACACTTTTTCACTATGAATCAGGAAACACCAGCCACAGAAAAGTTACTAATAGAGAACTGCAAAGTTAAAAATAGACTTGTATCTCACCTCCACTCTACAAATTATTTTTATAATGTATATTACTGAATCAAGAAGGAAAACTTATAAAAGTGCAAACACAAAGAATAATGCATTAGTTGGTATGTTTACATTAGAAGATCATAAGATGAGAAATAAGCAGTATAGCTGACACTTTGACAGAGTGATTTCAAAAACTTGTCACTTCTAAAACAATGGATACTGACATATTTTTTAAATGGTATATTTGTCTTAAGAATGATCTTTCCAACCCCTCTATCAAACAGAGTACAAACTAGGTTAATGAGGAAAGCCATATGATTGCTACCAATCTTAAATAAACAACCAACCACCAAAAATTAAAAATTTATCTGCACAATTAACTAGTCCTCTTCAAATTACAGGTTTGAATGTCTGTGAGAGGAGAACAGAACTGCTTAGGGTTTAATGACAACCCAGAATGCTCTATCACTCACCTGACAAGTGAGGGCTCTCAACCTCGAGGATCTTCTCAGGGCAGCGTCCCGACCCAAGGCACCTCAAAGAGTTTCCTCAGGCGATGTCCCAACCCAAAAGGAGAGTCCTCAACCACAGTGTGCTGCTCCAGGAGACAAACACAAAACATCTCCCCAGGGGACTCCATTGATACCCAGGCCAAATCTGAAATGTAGTCAATAGCGGCTCCTATTGGCCAAAGGCCCCAACTACTGTGAAGCCTTGAAAACAGGAGCAATCAGTAGCTGCTACACTTCAGCATTTAAGAAGCCCTATTTTCATTGTGCAGGTGCACTAGCCACAATGATCAAATTAACTACTAATATTAGAATGTTTTTCCATGTGAATACATGTTTGAAGTGCAAATTTCCTTTGATTTAAAGTTCATTTATCCTGTGTATCCCCTTGATTTCAGATTTTAATTCTATAGTGTAATTAATGTAGTTCTATGACAGGGCAACCTGCATATTGGATGAGCGAAAGGCTCTGGATGTTGTATGCCTTCACTTTAGTAAGGCCTTTGACACTGTTTCCCACAGCATTCTCCTGGCAAAACTGGCTGGTCGAGGCTTGGATGGGCACATGCTTTGCTGGGTACAAAAACTGTCTGGATGGCCAAGCCCAAAGAGTTGTGGTGAACGGAGTTAAATCCTGTTGGCGGCCGGTCACCAGTGGTGTCCCCCAGGGCTCGGTGTTGGGGCCACTCCTGTTTAACATCTTTACTGATGATCTAGACGAGGGGATTGAGTGCACTCTCAGTCAGTTTGCAGATGACCCCAAGTTGGGTGGGAGTGTTGATGTGCTCGAGGGCAGGGAGGCTCTGCAGAGAGACCTGGAGAGGCTGGAGCCATGGGCTGAGGCCAACTGGAGGAGTTTCCATAAGACCAAATGCCGGGGGCTGCCCTTGGGCCACAACAACCCCCAGCAGCGCTACAGGCTTGGGGAGGAGTGGCTGGAGACATGTCAGTCAGAGAGGGACCTGGGGTTGTTGATTGACAGCCGGCTGAACAGGAGCCAGCTGTGCTTAGGGATATGGTGTAGTTCAGAACTGTCAGTGTTAAAGTTAATGGTTGGACTGTATGATCTTCAAGGTCTTTTCCAACCTAGACAATTCTGTGATTCTGTGAAACGGATTACACAACTCTGTCCAAGAATCATTTGTTAGCAGATCAAAGGTTCACCATGTTCATATATTGACTCCTAGAGTGATCAAAGCTAGATATATGTAGAACAGTGCTAGAAAAAGACAAGACTTTCTTCTGTGGGGCTAATTCAACCTCCAATAATTTGTAGATCAGGGAGTTTCTGAGTCAGATGTAGTATCTATGCATTCTCTGTCACACAATAGATTTCCTTTCTGTAAACATCTCTGCCATCCCTGGAGTCCATTTATAATTTGACCATCCACAACATGCTGTAATAATGAGTTCCACAGCTTACTTAGGCAGGATTCCCCTGATTGTGTTTTTTGGTTTATTCCTACTTCAGTCTCCTTAGAGCTAGGCAAGGTAACTGATCCCTCCACTCTAATGACTCTAACTTTATATAGTGTTAGCAATTAACATTAAAAGTTATTAAATCTGAGCTACTACCTAATTTTTACTGATACTTTTTAGTCCCACTGATTAATCATATACAAAGAATTTGAACAATTCACGGAATCACATAATCATCTAGATTGGAATAGTCCTTGAAGATCATCTAGTCCTACTATTAATCTAACGCTGACAGTTCCAAACTACACCATATCCCTCAGCATTATGTCAGCCTGAATCTTAAACACGTCCAGGGATGGGGATTCCACCACCTCCCTGGGCAGCCCATTCCAACACCTAACAACCTGTTCTGTAAAGAAATGCTTCCTAATATCCAGTCTGAACCTTCGCTGGCAGAATTTGAGGCCATTCCCTCTTTTCCTATTGCTTGTTACTTGCTTAAAGAGGCTCACCCCCAGCTCTCTGCAGCCTCCTTTCAGGGAGCTGTAGAGGGCGATGAGGTCTCCCCTCAGCCTCCTCTTCTCCAGACTAAACACCCCCAGTTCCCTCAGCCGCTCCTCGTACGACCTGTGCTCGAGACCCTGCACCAGCTCCGTTGCCCTTCTCTGGACACGCTCGAGTCATTCAATGTCGTTTTTGGAGTGAGGGGCCCAAAACTGAACACAGGAATCGAGGGGCGGTCTCACCAGTGCCAAGTACAGGGGTCAGATCCCTTCCCTGTCCCTGCTGGCCACGCTATTGCTGACACAAGCCAGGATGCCAATGGCCTTCTTGGCCCCCTGGGCACACTGCTGGCTCCTGTTTAGCCGGCTGTCAATCAACACCCCCAGGTCCCTCTCTGACTAGCAGCTCTCTTGTCAGTTGAATTAAAAACAGTTTAATAACTAAACTAAAATAAAATGTACTAAAAAATAATAAAAGTATAATAACAGTAATGATTGTAATGAAAAAGGATATAACAAAAAGAAAAAGAAATAAAACCAGAGGAAAGAAAAAACCCAAGTGATGCACAATGCAATCGTTCACCACCTGCTGACTGATACCCATAGAGTCTGACAGCAGTGTCTGCCCATCTGGCTAGCTCCCCCAGTTTATATCCTGAGCATGATATCCTATGGTGTGGAATATCCCTTTGGTTAGTTTGGGTCAGCTGTCCTGTCCATTCTTCCTCACAGCTTCTTGTGCACCTCCTTGCTGGCAGAACATGGGAAACTGAGAAATCCTTAAGATAAGCACTACTTAACAACAACTAAAACATCAAGGTGTTATTAGCATTATTCCCACACTAAATTACACTGTACCAACTACTAAAAGAAAATTAACTGTATACCAGCCAAAACCAGCACAATATTTTACAGAAAAATTATTAATCGGTATTAGCAACAATGCAACTAGATTGATGACTCTCAATCTCTTTAAAATATGAGGCAAGAATATGTGGGGTTTTTTTTCAATTGAACAGGCTTTTCCTGTTCCTTCTTCTAGACTTCAGTTCATGTCATTTGCAAGTTAGGAAAACAATCTATCTAACTGTGACTATCCTGAATTTATTTTTTTTCTTTCAAGTGCATGAAATTTGCTTTCTGAGGTCTTTGTGAATATCTACCATGCCTTACTTGTAATCCAATAAATATGATGTCTGCCCTCAACGGGGTGATGCCCTGGTTGTGTACTGATCTGGCAGTGCAGAGGCTCATGGCCTGAGCTGGTTGTCACTGGTGACTGCTGCCTCCCCTGTTCCAACTTCAGCTTTGGGAGTGGCCCTGCTGTGGAGGAGGGGATAACACTCCCCCCATCACTGCCTGACAAACCATAGCCCTTTGTGTGCCTAAGGCTGGGAGGATGGAGAAAAATGAAGGCATGAGGGTAACCCAGAGAGATGGGATCCTCCTGGGAAAGGGGTTTTTTTGGGCAACAATTTCTCCTGTTTTGTTACTGAGACTTTCCTGTGCTGGGCACGACGATTTTCCTTCCTTTGTAATGTGCATCATATAGTTCACTTCAGAAATTAGTCACCACTTGACATGACTAGTTCAGTGATTTTTCTGCTGAATTAATGGAAATAGAAGAGAATAGTTTCAATGTATTAAGTTCTGAAGTAGAAAATCTCTGACAGGAATAATTGTGCCACATTGTGTTTGGTTCATAAAAAGATCTTCAAAGAATGATGAACAGACAAATAAGTGACCTCATGACAATCTGCTTAATTAGAATAAATTAGGAGAAAATATTGTTTTAACAAAAGAGAATCACTAGAGTTGTCTCTAACAAGACATTTAATTACATACTTCAAGGGGAATTTCTTAAGGGACCTCTCTTTTCTTCATCTATGTAAGTCATTTAACATAATTTCTCCTTTGTAAATGTGATTGGGGAGATATATCAAACTGGACAAATTAGATCTAATTTCATCATCCATATAAACTTTATAAAAGTTCCAACCAATCAAGAAAGATGAAGTCCCAAAGCAGATTTTGACTTTAATGAAAATTACATTTCATATTTGTGATGAGTGACTAATTTCAGGTATATTATCTTAATGACCTACTGAAATATAAATTTGCCATTTTCCAATGCTGTTCCCTAAGTTAGCCCGATGTTTAGAATTATGAGTAGAAAATACAGATTTGGAAAAAAGACCCCAAACCTTATTTTATTGTTAGAATTATTTTTTTTTTCTTCAAATTGTATGACTAAAAATTTTAATTTAGCTGATACAGCACACTGTACGTCCTAACGTACAGAAGTAGGGTCTATTAGATATACTCTATTAAAAAAAAAAAAAAAGTTAAAAGATATATTGCAGGACAGATAACAGAAGAACTGAAACTTAATCTGCCCTCAGGACTGTATAAATTACCTAAACACACATACAGAGACACACATATGCATGTGCTTACATATATTTGCATATACAGAATATAAATAACGTTTTATATTTCACAAGAAAATAAAAGATAAATCCATAAACCTTTACAATTACAACTTTATTAGTACGCCTTCTCATATTTTATGGTATCTTCTATTCTCATCAGAGAAAGTTACAAACAGGAACTGTCAAGAAAGGGAGACCATCATAAATACTTCAGCTTCTACACATCAGCCCTGAAGGGTACTAAGTGCTGATGAAAAAAAGTTTGAAGACTGAAAGGATTAACGCTCATGACTTTGTTATAATTCAGTTTACATAAGAGTATAGAATCAAAGATGATGCTGGTTTAGATGTTAAATCAGCACAACAGTTCAGGAAAGGACTGGAAAACTACTTTCATAGCTGCCTCAGTATTTTCAGACACATATGCTTAAATTAATTTTATAAAGCCAGTTCATTATTCGTCCAGTGTTGAGAATGCACTGGACACTGCACTGCTGATTCAGATTTGGAAGTCTGAGCCTAAAATATCACCTTAGTATGAAAAAAAAAAAAAGGGTTAGAATTTGTGTGGTATTTTAAAGGATTAGAGCTTTGAATTTATTTTTCATCACTGAAGCCTGTTTCCTGTCCTGAATCTAAGTCAGCATCTAGAACTCTACTGAAGAGATCCCTAAATGCAGTTAGAAACTAGATAGAAAAAGTGATTTAATTCTGTACATTGCTTTCTTTTGTATCAATTTCTGTTCTCTTTAATTCTCATGGTTAGAAGTATTTGAATGTCCTGCCAGCTTGGTGACTTTTTTTTCTTTTTTTTTTTTTTTTTTAATTTATTTGTTTCACATTTAAACTGCACCCTGATGAGTACATTCCATCTGCTTACCAAGCAACTGACAAATAGCTTGCAAATTAATGATCACAAACTGTGAGGAACCTGTTTCTGTTGAGTTCAAATCCCATCTGAACTCAGTGTTGAAGTTCCTGACATCTGTGAGAGTGTGAAATGCAGTTAGTGAGTTACATAGTGAAGGCCCTTTTGAAGTGGTTTTGGTCAAGAGTGTTTAGCAGAAAACGATATAATAAAGTGTCCTTGTAAGAAGACTGTAATTTTTAATTATGTTACCATTCTATTTTTTTTCACATACACACACAAAAATGTATATAATTTTAAATCATTGTTGTATCTTGTATTTACATGGTATCAATGAAGTTGGCAACTAAAGCTCTAAAGGCCCTCTACCTAATGGATTGTTCAGTGACAAACCAATGGCACATCTCATCCTTACTAGAAAAAATGTACCTTTTTATTCCCCCCCCCCCCCCCCCCCCCCCCCCCCCCCCCCC
>NW_020799097.1:30215978-30301718 GCF_003259725.1 Athene cunicularia | reverse complement strand
CCCCCCCCCCCCCCCGGAAGTAATGATACAAAAAGATACAGAATATTTTCTGTACTTCATTGTTTTCAAAGCTCCTAATATAAACAACCCGCTATAATGCAGATAATAACTTCAAAATTTCCTTGGAAACCAGATTAAAAGGAGGAGTTTTATCATCGTATCTGTATTGGTTAGAATACAGTGGAACACATTGTTACTAGAGTTTTGGAATAGGTAAATATAACACAAGACTTTTATAGAAAAGCTAAATTTTCCTGAAGTTACTAGAGATTGGACAAGGAACAGTAAAGAGTTCTGAATATCTTTAAAATGCTGTATAGAGGGCTCAGTCCTGATTTTGCTCAACCCATTTAGAAAATTCCAAGCTGTTCAGTGATTGACAAGAGAGATATTCATAGACTTGTATTTTCAAGTAGTGCCACAGTTGCAATGACAGGTACCACATTAATGTTCTAGTCTGCATAAAGACCAGCAAATCTCTCAACTGCATCTACATACTCCAGCTTATTTTGTATACTATCATAGTCCTGGAGCTCACAAAGTTGATTCCTTTTGCCTGAAACTACACTGAAAGATGCATTTTGGGAATAGACCTATGATATTACAACTGCTAATGGCTTTTTGTAGCCTTGGTACTAGGTAAGACTCTAAGCAAAGCAAATAGCAAATTCTCTTTACAATGAAAATATTAAGGTTGCAGAAATGCAACCAAGGTGTATACTGTAAGTGATCTGAGTTTCTTCACTGTCCAATGACTTAATTGACTACTTTGCCACTGACCATAATGGGAGCTTAAATACCTACCTCCCATGTACATACCTGAATTGAGATGTGGGTCTTGAACTGAATCCAACCACGGAAAGAAAATCGTATGTGAAAAATAAGCAAAAACCACATAATCAACTAGTCATCTTGAATAATTACACTATTTTCAAAAGCTCTCATCTGAACAACCTCATGGTTTCCATGTGATCACTCATCCCCAAAGAGTTATGATCTTCATTTTCCTCAGATGCACTGGGGAAACTTTTTAGATTCCTTTTTCTTCTTATTGGAATCATTACCCAGGAAATATCTGTAATTATAAAACAGAGAAATGTTCTTGGGCCTATGAGAGAAAACAGCAAGTTAAGACAAATTTATACTGCTATACCAGTGTTCTAGGCAATAATATATTAAGAAACATACTTCAACTTCCAGTCACATCAAAGTATCCAAATTAGAAAAAAAAAAAAATAAAATCTATTATGTTTCTCAGATTTGTCTTTTAAAATACAAAAGAACACATTAATCTTGCTATCACTGCAAATTTCAGTCATCTCCTCAGTTCTATTACTTTTTTTCCTCTTGATAAAAGCAACTCATTTAACACAAGTATCTTATTAATACAATTTTCTTATTAAAGCAGTCTACATATTGTTTTGAATCTACAGTTCTGAAATCTGAAGCCTCCTCCGAGAGCTATGGCTTCATAAATTTGCATATAAATTCATAACGCAACTTATCTTTGTACTTTACCTCTGCAAAGCCTACAGTAGGTTGTTAATTGTTAATTGTTAAAGGTTAATTGTGAAATTCGTGGGGTGTGTGTGTGTAAATCTTACAAGACTGCACTTTCCTTAACACTGGGTTTTGACTATCCATGGGTTCAGGAATCTTCTACTCACAAGATCCTGGCTGGCAAAAGCAGAAGGGTTTGTTAACACTGTAGCCTGCCACATTCACTCTAGAATTCCCTGAATTTCTGAGAAGCAAGCTACACTGAGGAAAATGGGATAAGTCTGAATGAGGATGTAATGTAGACATTTTTTTGTTGTTATTCTGAAAAAAAAGGGTAAAAAAAGAAATCATGAAGCTGTGAGACCATGATTTCAGGTACATCTTACTATTCTCAAAGCCACAGTGGCAAAAGGGAGGGACCTTATGAAGTAATGGAAGACAGGTGGCTTTATTATGAAAGATTTTGATATACATTGAAACACTGAATATGAAAGATATGAAAAATGCTGCTTTGTTTAAATTTCAGGAAAACCTATGTCTGCTTTGTGTGGAAGACATTCCTCTTTCAACATTTTCCCATTGTCCCAGGGGAACTTAAAATAATGTCATGGTAATTGTAACCTCTCAGAATTTTTTTCCTCTCTGTCAAATCACCTTGCACATGCGATATATATTTCCCACAAATATTAAAACCTTCAATCAACTCATTTTAAAACAGGAGAGACAAGAATAGAAACAAATCCTAATCCTGTTAGGTGTATTGGAGCTAGAAATCCTGTTTCCACAACTAGAATATTTCACACCATGATAAGACTATCTTCATCATTATAATTCATCATTTAGTTGTTTATTTGAGCTACTCAGACATCCTCATAGATAAAGACATCCTGTTCTGACATTTATTTATCATAAGAATTTAATTATATCTTCTTTTCCTCCATTTTGGAATTTAAAAATAACAGTTAGGGTTGGTACCATTTTATTATCTGAAGATTCTACAGAAATTTTTGAAGGTTATTATGATTTGTCTTCCTCTAGGATACATAGGCTATTCAAAGCACTGTTCATGTTTTGTGCCCCTGGTATATGCTCTATTGAACTTTTCCATGGTATTTCAAGGGCTGCAATAAGTAAAAAAATTGCTAGTACCAGAATGGAACAAAATATTCTGTAAGGGGAAATCTTATTAGAGCTGTGTAATCTTACTCCTTCCTGGAAAGTATTCTGCTGCTATTTAATATAATTTAATTTAATTGTCTTAATTTTCTTCCTCCACAGTTTTAAGCAATAGAAATCACCTTCAAAAATCTGATTTACGTATGAATACTAGACCAGATTTGAAGTATTCACATTCTAATATAGTTTGATTTGGTTTTGTTTCTTTCTCTGCTTTTAGTTTCACACTGTTCATATCTAGTATTATCTCAGTCATATTTATCAGCGTTACAAATGTGCTGATAATGTAAATCCCCTAACCTTCTGCTCTACTGAAAGGTAAAATGAAGAGATACTTCTACAGGCAGTGGTCACTGCTGAAATGGGCACAGACAGGGATTTGTCAAGCTTGAAATGGAATTGCTGTGTTCACAAAATGCAAACTCCTTCTGGGTTACCTCACAACATCTTAAATCAGAATTACTCTTAATTACTGATACTGTATATCAGTAGTTGATGAGCAGTCCTTTTTCATTTTACTTGCTACTTGCTGTCTGGTTCACTGTTTTATCAGTTTACTATAATTTAGCAGCTTTAGTGCATTTAGAGTTTGTTCTTTCTATTAACTAGGTTTTAAACAACAGAATATTGCATGAGTAGATTAATTGTTAGTAAATATTTCTTCCATCTACTATTATTTCAGGTTTTTTTCCTTTTTAGTCCTTGTATCATGCCTTCCAGTAAAAAATTGCATGTAGACACAGAGCATATGATTATAAACTCTGATTTATTAACCTTAGCCATTAATAGAGTGAACAAAGACCATCGTACATTCCAGTGATATCACTATGATGAGCAGAGTATGAATCTCCATGTTTATCCATATTCTTGTTTAAATATACATTATGCAACATATGGCAGGCATTTGTGGTTTTACAGCCATTTCTGTCAAAACATTACATTAAGGTCCCAAGTATTTATAAATATCACTACTGTTTGTTTGGCTTTTTATTACAAAAAAATTTTAACTAACACTATCAGGTACTTTTGGCTATGCAGCAGATTCTATGGATTTCTTGGAAAAGGAGATCAAATAAGTGCTATTTATAAGAGATGAATAGACACTGAATGGTTTATTATCTGCAATGGAATTGTCATTCTGAGGGAGGAAGAAACCTGAAATTCCTCCTTCCATTTTTCATCAGAACTTAGTCAAATAGTAAAACACCTTATATTAAGAATTTTGTGTCATTTCAGCTCTGCAGCTCCTAATCCCTTAGAGTAAGAAAGAAGAATATCTTTCAGAAAGCTATCGGTATTTAGGGTCATGTTTGTTTTCATCTCCTTCACAAGTGCACTTCCAAGGACATCTAGACAGTATTCAGAATAGAACTATAGACAGGTTTGGGTTGGGAGGAACCTTAAAGTTCATCTAGCCCCACCCCACCCCCTGCCATGGGCAGGGACACCTCCCACTAGCCCAGGCTGCTCAAAGCCCCGTCCAACCTGGCCTTGAACACTGCCAGGGAGGGGGCAGCCACAGCTTCTCTGGGAAACCTGTGCCAGGGCCTCACCACCCTCACAGTGGAGAATTTATTCCTTATATCCAATCTAAACCTACCCTCTTTCAGTTGAAAACCATTACCCCTCATCCTACCACTACACTCCCTGATAAAAAGTCCCTCCCCATCTTTCCTGTAGGCCCCTTTTAGTGCTGGAAAGGTGCTGCAAGGTCTCCCCTGAGCCTTCTCTTCTCCAGGCTGAACAACCCCATCTCTCTCAGCCTGTCCTCCTCATAAGCCTCCTCAGGGGGCTTCAGCCCCCTGACCATCTTCATGGTCTTCCTCTGGACTTGCTCCAACATGTTCATGTCTTTCTTATTTTGGAATTGCTGAACACAGTACTCCAGGTGGGGTCACCTGAAAGTGGAGTAGAGGGGAAGAATCACCTTCCTCGACCTGCTGGCCACACTGCTTGCACACTGCTGGATCATATTCAGTTTTCTATCCACTAATGCACTCACTGTTTTTACTTATAAATGCAAACTCGTATGACTGCATAGTAGTTTTAAACAGAATGCCAAGCTTCATTTAACAAGTTGCAATTTTCATATATTAGCCTAATAGACTAGAAGACCCATGGCTATTTTTCTTCTTTTTATTGTGAGCTCAATGACAAAACAAAATGTATCCTACATTTAACATATAATGCTACAGTTAGAAATATACATGTCACTTTTTTTTCTCTTGATCTTGTAGATGGTGACATGTTTCAAATCAAAGTTAGAAAACAGTTGCAGATTCTTACCCTATTTAAGCAAACACTTAAGTCCAACTAAAACAGCAGAGGTATGTTGTTTTGTTTGTTTCCTAAGTGGTGCTAGAGCCTTAACTCCTGTTTAAAACTGTGTTTTTTTCAAGATGCTTCACCTCCAAAAATGCAAAGATTTAAAGAATGATTAAAGATATCACATGAACTGTCTTTGTTCATTCATATGCATTTTTCAAAAGAGAGCAATTATTTTATACTATTAATTTGCTACTTTATTACTCTTAACACAGAGGCAGGTATCTTGGACTTGGTAACTAAACCTCAATTGCATTATATTAATATACAACTGCATACACTTTCATATAGCATGATAGCATATAAAAGAGGATGTTCCCTATGAGTTATGACTATATGTCCAAACTTTCAATAAGAAGGTTAACACTTTGATTAGAACTTGGAAAATGATTAAAAAATGGGAATGCAATATGTGAAGGGAATTTTTGCTTTTTACTTTCCATTTGTTACTTAAGTTTGTTATTTAAAGCTCATACCTTGTATATATTTATGAGATACTGAATGTTTCTTCAGAAAATTTTTGCTTCTTGTTTATCATCTTGTGTGAGATCTCAGCTAACCTGAAAATTTAAAATAATTATGTATATTTTATTGTTATAAATTATTCTGTACTTATTATTACTCAGACTAAAATTTATCTCACACCTCCATCTGGAATAGAATAGTCACAGACATTTGAAGAAATTAGATTGCATGGAGGAAAGAGGTATGCTGTGTAACCTATTTTTAGAAGGAAAGAAGAAATGGGGCCTATAGGGTTATCTGACTGCAGTGGGATTTTATAAACCTTCCTTAAATGTCAATTAGACATGAGTGTAGAGCTCTTAGTTACAACTGTATGAACAAAAGAGCTGAATACTTCTTGAACTGGGCATTCCAAAGGTGAGATGGTTGAGATGTAGTTTTCAAAGAAAAAATAATAATAAATAAAAAAACCAAAACAAACCAAACTTGCATTACTTATCAATTAAGTTTAGAAGTTCAGAAGGAAGATACAGTTTCAGAAAAGGCTGAGAAGAGCTTCTAGAATCATTAAATAAATAACAAAATACCTTTGAAAGTTGTTATTTGGCAAAGATTCAGAAATTATTTAAAAGCACAGCTGTTCAAAGAAAAAACAAAACAAAACAAAAAAAAAAAACGATAAAGCAAGAAGTAAAATGACTATAGAGGTGGACAAGAAACCATTCCAGAGAATAGTTTTTATTTTTTTTTTTTTTTTTTTTTCATTTTATTTTAGACAGCAAGTAGACAAATGCTACAAAAAATATTTTACACTTTATAAATTACTTTATGGAATAGGTTTGATCACTTAACTTACTCTGATGTCTTCTGTGATCAGCCCTGATCTGAAGTGCCAGTCTCAGGCAGCTGGAAAACAATATGCAATGTAAGTCTATCAGTATACAGATGCGTATCTGTCACCCATACTGAGTAGGTTATTAATGAGTGTTTCATACGAAGGGATTTGTCTAAATGCTGAGAATATCAGAAGAAGATAGAAGATGTTGAGATTATTGCATTAATCCAACAATAGGAACACAAATTACTGTCATGTGAGTATTTGGGGTGGCACATTGAAGACAGAGGCTTCCATTTTTGTCAAGCTCAAAGCAGATTGAAAAATACGAGAGTTTGACAAATTAGAATCAGCTGTGGGGTTAATTTTTCAGGGCTTTCCTGTTGACTGTAATGCCAAATGCAATCTGAAAACTCATAAGGTTCTTCCTGCTCTTGCTCCTTGCTTTGAAGATGTAACAATAGGATAGTTACAGTGCGTAGGGGTTGTATTGTATTAAAATTGAAAAGTTACAGAGCTGAAAAATTACTTGATGGCAAAACACACTTCACTGGAAAATCCAGGCTGAGTTCTGAAGTTTGCAGAACAAAAACTTCAGTTAGATTTCCCAGTTTTAGGGAAGTATTGATTACTGGAACTAATACTTGTACCTTAAATTTCAAGTGCAATGTTATACTGGGAACATTATCTAGCTAAATTGGTGGGTTAACATCTGGTAATACTACACATGTAGCCACCTACATAGACACAGTCACAGATGCAAACATAAACAGAAGAAACTCTGAGAACAATAGATGGGACATTGGTCAAACACCTGGATAGAAGTTTGGCTGTGATTGATTTCCAACTCTGTCTACAAAGTCACCACCAAAAAAAAAGAATAGGAGAAAATAAATAGTTCTTTCTTCAGTATGATGACAAATACGTTTCTCTGAAATAGCACTTGTACAGAAAAACATACAGTAAAGGTGTTTCCCATGTAAGCAATCTTGAGAAAGACAGAATTTTTCAAACCCTAAGAAGGTGTTACACTATTATATTTAGAGTTTCCACGGATGACTAAAATGAATACATTTATTGCATCTTAAAATTAAATAAAAAAAAAAAAATCAAAACAAAACCCAACCTCAAGAAAAAATACAAGACTGTCACACAGACAAGACAGCTCTTGCTATTCAAAACCAAGAGGGATTTTTAAATAGGATTTTTTGTTAATTAATTGTGTATGCAAATGTCTTGAGAAATTAACAGCTACTTAAAAATAAATTTATTATTGAAAGTAGTAAAACAACAAAGTGATGAACTGTAAGTATGTTTAGAAAACTGTATAAAAATTCTAAGAATTCTGTATACTGTGGCTGTATAAAAGCACTAAAAATATATATTTAAACTTTCAATACTTTCAGTACTTGAACTTTTTGCCATTTTTGCAGTGTTGATTAAAATTGAAAAGTTCTAAACCAGGGAAATCTCATGATGATGAAAACACACTATGATGAAAAACCCACTTGAGCCCTGAAGTTTATAGAAAAAAAATGTAGTTAGATTACCCAGTTTTACAGATGCATTGATTCCATGCATTACATAGCTACACAAATGTTTATTGATCTTTTATGGGAAATTAGCTTTTATATGTATATCAAACTGAATAAGGCAATTTTTTTACTAAATAGCATCTTATACTTTCCCTGGAAAGATAATTTAATATTTACTTTTTTTTTTTTTTTTTTTTTCCCCCAAATAATATATTTTCTTCAAAACACAAAATTTAAATAAACATTAAGGAGTATAGACTCTTATTCAAGTATTAGGACAGAGAATTTTCAGTTTGGTTGGCTTATGTTTCTTCATTAAACAGCACTCTCAGTTTCCAATCCATTCAGTATCCAAATTCTCCACTGAATTTTTATTTCTTTTTAGGTCTATTTCTTTTTTATTTCTTTAGTATTTCTTTTTAGATTTATGCTAGCTGACACATCTACAGAAATTTGACACTTTAGATTTCCAATGTGAACAAATATTTTAAAATGTCAAGTGTTCTCTTAAAAGGTTATCAGCAGGACCATATGTAAACTAATTCACTAGTTACTGTATAAGTACCTAATATATTCTTATTTTACTGGAACATTACAAAACAGAATCATAAATAACAATTTAAAGAGTTAATTAAATATGCTTTAATTATATCACTAGTTTCACTCTTCAATGTTTTGAGATATATGAATGCTCTACAGGAACACTAGTATCCAGATTGATATCTGTATGCAAATTTTAAAGACAGATATTTCAGCTTAATATGAATATCCAGGTGGTACAATATGTGAAGAACCTAAATACCTGCACCAGATTTTACTCAAACTGAACACACTTATAGCCAAGGGTTCAATAGCAGAACCCAAATTAACTTCTTAACCATTCCCCTATAGTCCATATGAGCTTGCCTATGATGCTTAATTTTCTGCTACAGGTCATGCCCAAGGTGCTATCATTTGAGCAGAGCATCTTAAAACCCATTCCATAGCTAAGCTTTTTAAACTTTCATAAATTTGGCAGCAGTACATTTTTCTTACGTTTTGGTGTTTTTACTGTGTTCTTAGTATACCCAACTCACACTAAACAATATTTAATATAATTATCACAAACACTTCCTCTAAAACAATGGATGGTTAGAGCTGAATAAGAGTCTAGAGGTTTCTAGTCCATAGGCTCAAGAATAAAAAAGAAAATAAAATAGAAATTTTCAGCACTAATTTGAAAATTATTCTCATCGGGTTGAAGGTTCTCAATGAATTCTCCATCTTTTCTGTCAAACTACTGTCAAAAAAATAATGGAAGAATCACAAGGTTAGAGAAAGTAATCATAACACATGCAAAGTCTATCTGTAAAACTCTCATCCAAGATAAGAGGGTCCTGGTTTCTGTTGCCTGGATTGCTTACATATTTGTGTTGAACAGTCAGCAAAGACAAATCAGGACTAATTAGAGACCTGAGTCCCATACTCGCAGATGGTGTGTCCTATCCATTGACATCATTCATTTCTGCTTTGGTTTTCATCCTGCTGTTGGAATCTCATGTCATTTTCTACAGAGGAACAAATCCAACAAAGCAGCTTGAGTCTCTTTTATCACAAAAGCTTCAGCTTTGAATAATCTGAGGTCAAACATGGATTTCCTACTTGATATATAACACTAACAACTAGTTATTGTACAAAAAGTGTGAGAAGCCTCCAAACATCTAATTCTGCTAGAACTTCTATATGCTTATCTTTTATTGAAAGTGGTATTAAGCAAACAAAGCAGGCCTTGGAGAGAACTTTAAGACTAAGTTAAAAACCATAACCCAAGAACAACCCAGTACATCTGAAGCTACTAGATATTCCTCTGAGGTTATTTACTAAGAGTACAACTGATATAATTTCATTTTAATACTCTAATAGTTACACATTTTTCTCAGCTAGTCACCAAGTCAATTTCACAGAATCATCTAGGTTGGAAAAGACCTTGAAGGTCAACCAGTCCAACCATTGACCTAACACTGACAGTTCCCAACTACACCAGATCCCTCAGTGCTATGTCCACCCGACTCTTGAACACCTCCAGGGATGGGGACTCCACCACTGCCCTGGGCAGCCCATTCCAACGCCTAACAACCCATTCTGTGAAGAAATGCTTCCTACCCTGGCGCAATTTGAGGCCATTACCGCTTGTCCTAAGACAGGTACCTAAGACAGGTATCTTAAGACTAAAGGAAGTCTTCATAATTTTAAAACTGCTTGCCTAAATTTTAGATGGTTGGAGTTAGATCAAAAGGCTTCTACTTTATACTATTCCTATTTATTTTCTTCCTATTGTGCTTTTTGCACAGTTTACGGCCAACGAATTTGTGTGCAGTCTAGCACCCACTGAAGTTGAAATACAAAGGGCTTTGAAGCGCCCTATTTGCTGTGTATGTGCTCAAAGCATGCCTAATGAAAGTAATAGTACACATTTTCTTACAGTAGAAGCTGCTTTTTATCAAACAGGACAGGCAGAAGAAAAACTCTGGATGCTATTGTGTACCATTTTAAATAAAGCAGATTAGTGGCTAAAACACCCAGGCATAAAAAGATTTAGATTTAATTCCCTCCTTGGCCTGAAGGGGAGCTTTAGAGTGACGGAACAAAAACTGCTTTAATCCTGGAGACAGAATAGTATTCTGTATTAATTTATAGGGTATAAGAACAGAATTGGGAAGTACAGAAAAGTGATAGTGGACTGCTATAAAAAACAGCTGGAAAAAAAAATTGTAATAACACATATTACTTCAATACCTTCAATTGCTATGAAGGATCATGAATAAAATATCCCCCAGCTGAAGACCTGTTGAATGGCTTATCAATGACATAATGTTATCTGAAGTACATAAATATGAGACGATTAATCTAACTTTATAGACTTTTTTTTTTCTTCAGCTGGAAGTTTTCTATCACTATCTCTGCAGGTGTTATTGTCCATTAATTCTGATAAATAATATAGGTTAAAGACTATTTTTTGAGTCCTTACAAAATAGTAACAACCTCTATTCATAGAGCTCAACTTTTTTTCAGACCCATCCAAAAAAAAAAAAAGATTGTGTGGTTGCATCCAAACTGCCCATAAGAAGCATTTTTTTCACCAGCAATATTCTATCCAGACAAAAGCTGAGCATTTTTGACAGAGTGCCAGCTAATTTAGGCCACAGGCGAAGGGTGATCCTTACAATTAAATGGTACAGACAATTTAATATTAGTGTTCAAGTCTGCGTTCTGGTCCTTTTCTTTTTACTACTATAGATGTATCCATTGTAATCAGTAGTAGTAATATGGCTTTGTAACATATGTGAAAGATGAGAATTAGCCAGCTTTACTAGTTCATGGAATTATATATGCTATCAAACAGCATTATTTCCCTCACTCCAGTGACAACATCAGAATTGTAGAGATTTTTCTGAAACTTTGCATTCTTATAATTATCTCTTTATATAAATTTTAATGCTGTATTTTGCTTTTACTGTTCTTTCTAGTTTATAAAAACCAATGTGACAAATCACTAAAGAAAAATCAAGAAACATATATTAGTCCCCAAACCAAAAACTTTCAGTCTGAGGCATACTCGTATAGAGGTTTATAGTTGGAGGTCTAAATATAGAGATGAAGAAGTCACTATGCACCAAGAAGATTGCATCAGAAATAATAAAATTATTCTGTTTTCACAAGCCCATTTACGCAATACATTTAAATAATTTGAAACATTAAATGGTTTGTTGCATTGAATACCTGAGCTTTCACTATTACATAACAATGAGCCACAAAGTGTAGACTATGTCTCAGCTAATTCCAATCAGGTAATCTCACTGCTTTCCTTGATAGTATCACTAAAATTATGGTGGAAAATTATAGGAAAAAATGGTAGGAATTCCATGATAGAACACTTGTAACAATCAAAAGTTACTAATTTGAGAAAGTTTAAATGTTAATTATAGAAAAATGCACTGTTCTATATTTAAAAGTTTAACACAGTAAAAGATCATCTTGTTAAAATATTACTTTTTTTTGTTTGTTTTGTTTTCAGCAGTATAACTGACATATATCATCAAATAAAATACTTGGTTAACTATAATTTTCATTAGTGCATCCATCATCATTTTAATTAATATATGAAAAAGAACGAGTAAATGTTATAGCAAGATACTTGGCAAAATTTACAGACTCTTAAGTATAATCTTAACGGATTTACAGAAGATTGTATTTGAGTGTATACATCAAGATAAAACCACAAATGAGGTATATACAGGTTAGTAGTGTAGGAGCTTCACTGAATAGGTGGAGTCTGATTCTCTTTTCTTCTTTATTAACCAGTGTGGAACAATTCCTGTTTTGCTTTCCACTTTTGCCAGTAAGAGGAATAAAGACTATACTTTTGTGCATTTAGTTAAAATCAGTCCAATTAACTCCTAATCATATGAAAAAGTGTTTCATCAATATCTTCTATTTTTTAATAAATTGATGATCTCAACTGTGTTTTCATTGAGGAATGAGGTGAAAAGTCATGAAATGGGCAAGGTTCCAGGATGGGCTTCTTCCTGTGGAAGCAGAGTACCTGGTGCCTGTGGAATAGCTTTTTCTGTGAGAATTGCATATACTATCTCCTCATCTCCACTGAGCCACCTGCCTCTTCCAGCCCTGACTGCATTCTGTACTCTGTGATATGTTCAGAGCAGCTCTGCAAGGCAGCAGTATGTTTCTGTCATTAATCACATTTTGCTGTACACCTTGGAGAAAAAGAAAAAAGGATCTACGGGTTAAAATTCTCTGTTTCCTTGCCCACACAGACAGGGAGACATTCAGTGTTACTGATAAAATGTTTTTATTTGCTTCATTAGTAGATGAGGAAAAATTAGGAGTCATCTGTCATCATCCATTACTTATTATATATGTTACCACAGGCAAGAAACATGCTGTTACTAATTTTAGTTTACTTTGTTCATCTCATTTTGCTTCTGTTAGCTTGCAAATGTGACTGCCTACTGTGATATGACCCAAGTTTCTTGAAATCAGGTCCTTACTGAGATTCTGTTGCATAAAATGTGTTGTGCAGCTCAAAGCTTATTAAACATTTGAAATCTCAATACTTCTTCACATAAACTCCTGATTGATTCCAGGAAATCAAGAAAGTCCACCAAAAAAAAAAAAAAAAAAAAAAAAAAAAAAAAGGCATTTGTAATGCTGGATACTAAAGGATAAAATTATGATATGAGTCTAGTTAATGAAATGTCAGCTGTTGGCATATGTGGGGTCAGATTTTTTCTCTCTCCCTGTGTGGCACTATACTGAACAGTAGCTCAGTCCTATGTTTCATTAGAGAGAATTGTTACTCTGTCCCTAATTGCAATATATGTGATTAAACAAAACCCAGGAAGATATTCTTCAGGGAGTTTGGGAGGTTTAAGATCTTGTCATTTCTTTTTGTGGTTTCTCATTCCTTAAGCCTCTGCACCGTTTATTATGGTTACTCTCATTTTGTGTTAGGAAGTTTAATCTGTTAATTAGACCATGTATACATAATAATTCTTTTATTGCTGTGAAATACTTCTGCGAAGCATGTCTAGGACTCTTTATCTCAGAATACAGACAGAATTTAATCTATACATTCTTTGTACTTTTATGACTCTGCATTTTTTAAACTTCATTTTCTACCTCCATAGAATATTCTTACCAGAATACAAAACAAAATCAAAAAGCAATAACTTGAGATAGAGTACAGTGTTATGGAATGGAAAAATAAAAAATATGGTGTTAGCTGCTCCGGTGATTTACTTGCCTAGTAAGAGAAAAAATGTGTACTATCCATTATCTTTTTGGCGAATGTGACAAGTTCCATACCAAGCCTTATCCAGCCAGAGAAAAGAATATTCTAAAGTCCAACTATCCCTGTATAATCTGCTTCCTCTAATCTGTATCGTATGTTCTATACCCTTTATGCCTTCCATATTCCATTCATCATCTCACTCATTGATGCAGTTGCTATATTCATACAAGCCGAAGCTCTTCAAGAATGGACACACACAAATACTGAGAGCTGGAAGCTGGTCTAAAAAACCAAATCCTTTGTGCACCATACTTGCCTCAGTAAAAAAAAAAAAAAAAAAAAAAAGAAAACCAACCAAACAACCAAAAAAACCCCAACAAACTATATTCATAAATTAAGGCAATGCTTTGTCCAGTCTTTCTTTATTATCCCTTGAGAGACACTTCATGCTCCAGAAAGTCATTTGGGGCACCAGTATTACATTTCTCTTAAGCCCTACAGAGATGCCTGGCTTTTCAAGACACTATACAAGGAAACTATTTTGCTAATTTAGACACCTAATATGTCTCAGAATCACAGAATCATTTTGAAAGAATTTCTGGAAGTCATCTAGTCCAAGAACTCACTTAGAGCAGCTCCAGCTAGATCAGCTGAGAGTAGGTGATCTCAGTCATACCTTCTGGCATGAAAAATTAAGAACATATAATGGTATTAGCATCTCCAGTATGCATTTAATTATTTAATCTCCTAGCTACTTCTGTGAATTACATTCTCTCAATCTCTATTATATCGTTAGCATATAGATCACCACCTGCTTTGGTGTAGTATTTTATACCTCCAGTCATTCAAGAAAAGTGCTTTACTATAGGTCATTTCCGTGGTAAACAGAAGGTTTGTCAGCTGCAGTTCTCTGGGAGAGGAAGTATTCAAGTAGAATACATTTCTCACTGATTTATTTAATTATAGGGTATAGGGCATATTGTGTACCTTTTCAGTGCTCCTGAATATTACGTATTTCACTTTGTTTCACAGATTTTCATGTTTCTGCAAATAAGGTATTTTAATTAAATGGGAGGGAATTCATACTTTAGGAGCAATACTCAAAACTTCTGATTTAATTTGTAAAGTTCAAATTGAAGATTTAGAGCATATTGGGAGTTTTTTTCAAATAACTTCTATGAATTTCACTTTTGTATGTGTATATATAATATATATGTGTATCAGAATATAAAGAATTCTGATATAGCGATAAATCTGCATAAGTCATTTAAGACTATTATATTTTTTTCCATCAATTACTAAGAAATCACAGAAGTAAATGCTAATAAGACATTCTTTTCTATCTGTGTCTCAATATTTTTTACATCCAAAATAGTTTCTTTTGTGTAAGACAAATTCAGTGAGTATATAAAAAGATAGTGATGTCCTGCCAATATTTTTGCAAGGGTTTCCTTCAAAAATCTCCTTTTATCCTGTGATTACACATCTACTTCAATGGTGTATTCATTTTCAGATAATATGGCTAAGAAATTAGAAAACATTCTCTTCCTGAAATTAGAATATTCTTTCCAATATCTCTAAACAAAGAAGTTCATCACAAAAAAAGGCATTTAGCAATAGCAATTACTGTGAATGACAATTTATTTCCTATAAATAATAGTTTATGGTAACAGCTTTCTGCTTGTTTGCATTTCTGTTTTTTGAACAGCAACCTAGAATTTTTTCATGCTTTTGAAAGGCATGTCATACATAATTTATGTTGAAGGGGGAAAAAAGGGATTTATGATAAAAATACACTTAATTTTAAATCTCTTATCCTTGTGAGTCCCAGAGATTTTCCTTATAAGAACAAAACATAAGGAAGACGCAAATGTATAAAAGGCAATTTCATTTTTCTACTATTTTTTTCCCCCCATTGTCTTTATTTCCAAGCTCCTCTTTTGTATTCTCTCCTGCTAGTTATTTCAAAACTGTCTCTTCTGAAAAAATAGGACATCACTTCTCTTCCTCAGAAACTGTAACTCATGCTTCATGTTACATATAGCCATCAAACCATACTATCAAAATACCTGTAGGCACAGCTTACCTCAGTGACGCTGAGGCCAATTTTAGCATGCCTTGAAGCTAATAATCTTTGACATTTTCTCCACAGTTAAACATTCTCAGTAAAATACCATGCAGGACTAGTATGTCAGAAACAAATACAAACATCTGACACATAACTATCTTGATAACCTTACTATTATATCCAATGAGAAAGGTAAAGTTGCCAGATAAAGTCAGATCTAGCTGATCCATCAAGCTCTGAATCTTTGGGACATTTTCACGTAGAACTGCTAAACTGCTTTTCTTGCTGTCTTTGCTTTGATTGCCTTCTTCCCATCCATATCTTTTCACAGGCTTTCAACAGAAGAGCTAAGAGATTCAGGCAGGAGAAAAGAAAAAACAATTCAGTGAAGCAGTATCTTGCCCTGCTGCAGGCTCCTTTCCCAGAGCAGCAGGTTTTCCATTCACTATGCCAATAAGGTCAGAACAATTAAACTTTTCATGTTTGATAGGCCAGCAGACTAGTTGGTCCTTTATCAATTTCTATGGGTAACAACTCAAACTTGGAAAGAGAACAAGTCTCTCATCATAAAAATCTCATTCATTATTGTTTTTCAATCAACAAAATATTAATCAAATGAAAACATTCCTACAGCATGAAATCTATAGAAATTAACTTCAAAATATTTCATTGATGACTCAAGCAGTCTGTGGACAACTGGTTGTCTGTTAGCTCTTTGTGAGGCCTTAATGGTGTCTATTTCATTGTTTAAAAATAAGTGCTTAACAGAAGAAATAATCATAAAACTAATACAAATTAACTAGCATTACAATTTTTAAACTGTAATTTATTGTGGAAATGAATTGTTGTCCATACTGTAACCTAAGCATTTGAATCTGATCATTTCAGAATCTTTTTATAGTGAAATAAAGAATAGCTATCACTTAGTATTTTGAAGGAATCAACGGTTTATTAAATATAAGCAGAGATGCTAGTTATCCATGCAACACTTATTATAACAATTTTCAAATCATAACAAATAAAGCTGAATCTTGATAAGACTGTGCAACAATCCTCAGTGTCTTATCTGTATTCTAAGAAAATATTGTGTTTATGTTTTTTCATACAGTAATGCTGTTGCGTGGGATCAAGTTTCAACTTCACTTGAAAATTTTTGAGTTGATTATTTCGTCTGTGAGAAAGGAAGCTAAATGGTCCAAAAGATTAATTATAATAAATAACTATTTTTAAAACCATAGTACATCTTTAATAAAAATTTTTTAAAAAATCACATCTAGGTTTTTTTTTTTAATTATTATTATTTTACATTGGAGTGAATTACAATTTATAGGGCAGGAAGTATGAGAGCACTCATCAAAAAAAGAGCAAACACAGTGTGTAAAGGTTATTTTTCCTAAGATCAATTACCATACAGTCATTGATAAAAGAACTTCAAGCCCAAGGGGTAGACTCTGTGATAACATTCAGACATCCACAGAGCAGCAGTTTGTAGTGAGAAAACTGCTAAACACAGTTTAACTTTTTTCCCATGAGGCCATTCAGGAGGAAACCATCAGTGACAGGAAAACTTTGTAAAAAGACTATAATCAGAGGGAAAAATATTTATAAAGAAAACATGAATTAAACTGGAAAAAAACCCACATGAAGAAACTGGATTGTTATTAGTTCTGTACAAAGAGAAATAAACATGTGTGTGCATTTATGGCCGTATAGTATACATATAAAATATTTTTAAAGCATCAAAGAAACAAGTGGGATTTAATTTACATTTGGATATGGCATAGATGTATGACAAATAATGTGTATAACTAAAAATATTACTTTCACTTTTTCTAAAACAGCAGTTTCTATAACATTTAGACTTGAAGTGTATTGGCTATTTCAAGACAAGTACATGGAATTTAAATTTGAAAGAACTACTGGTAATTACATTAATTTCAACTATTTGAACTAAAAGGAGAATACTCCCATGACATGCAGATATAATTTTATTATTTTTACTTGAATTAAAGGAAATTAATATTTATGGAAAACAATAGAATTATTGTGCTGCATGTAATTTTAAACTATTTAACATGAAATGGAGTGCCAAGAAAGGCCTAAACCAGCTGCATTACAATTTTCAAAACATGAAAATTCGATGAATGGTATTGAAAATGAACAGGGGCACGGAGTATTAGAAGTATTAATATGCAGCCAAAATAAGAAGTTTTGATAGTGAGTCTCCAAATATCTGCTGCCTTGCAGACAAATAGATGTACCTTGCTCTTTTTTTATTAAATTCTAATTTAGCTGACATGATCCTGCAGCCTTTTATCATGTCTATGGAATGGTTCATGCAATATACCAAGTATTCAGCTAGGCTTTGCAGCTGCAAGCTAGACTAGGTTTTAAAAGAATCTAACTCCCAATAGCATTTCATAAAAAAATAGCGACATTTTCAGGGAAACTCATCATACTGGATGTAATAAACTTCATTTTTCTGTATAAAACCTGTTCTAAGCCACATATAAAATTTAATAGCAAATGATAACCTTTCAACAGATTGCCACAGAACACCTAAATATTTACTATATGATAGCACTAGCTGGGAAAGTGAACACTGATAGGTTTAAAGTGGGAGATTAGCCCTTTTCTGTTTATCTAATAAAAGTTACCATCACTTCTTCTTTCATCACCTTTCCTTAGAAATCAATACAGCTGTAAACCCACTCTGCAGTTTTAACAGGTACAATTTGTTTTCTGTGTAACTTTTTCATGTTCTGCATCAAGAAATTCCTGTCTGAAGTGAATGCATATATTGCCTGGGAAGGTGGAGCTAGAGAAAGATGTCAGTGCCTATATTATTTCTTTGACAGAAGTGGATTGAGGACTGTTTCTAGTCGAAATGTGGTTTTAGTTTTCTTGTCTAAATATGAATTTAGAAATGTTGGCAGTAAATAAGTGGATCACAATTATTCACAATTCTGTAAATATATATTTATTTTATTCTTCCCTCTGCTTTTCTTTCCCTGCTCTAACTACTGCTTAAGAACCTTGTTGCTTCTCAGATAAGGTCCATGTTTTTCGAAGTAAAGCTATGTTTGGAAGGGTATGCTAAGACCTAGTATAAACACACATAGCTGAACTGACTTCTCAAATGACCATCACAACAATAGAAGAGATAACCAAAATGACAAGCAGATTAAAAAGAGCAGAAGTCAGTACATTGTCAGCCTTCTCTATCTTGTGCTACTCTGTCTACTTGCAGCTTTCCATGGCTTCCGAGGTCACTCAGGCATGTAATAAGTAGATTTTCAGTGCATTGGAACTTCTTGCATTAGTTGATGTTTTGACATGTTTTTCTGCAGTGGTGCAATCGGGGATTTTCTACCTTTTTCCCAAATGGGCTATGGTGATAAAGTAAAAGCAGATTATTCGGGCAACTACAAAAATATCTTCTGGGTTTGCTCATCCAGTGTTTTTCATATGTTTTCACATATCATCTAGTATATCCAAACATACCTATTTTATGCTTCTAAACTGTCAGAACATTCGCCATCTTTTATATTATAACACAAAAACCTGTTACAATTAACAAGTTTCAGTCACTGGTTGCTTTCATAATTTTAAGAGGCAGTTCAAAAGCAGTAAAAGAATAATACTGATTCTAATGAGATTTTGCTCTACCTCTGTTTTTCAAGAGGTATCATGACTGTAAGGCTCAGACATCACTCAAGAAGTCTCATAACTGTGGTATATCAAACCTAGATTAACAGCAGGTTTAAGAAATAGCAGTACTATTCCAGTTGCAATCTAAAGCACAACTGATTAAGAGATGTGTCCAACAAGTGAAGATCAAGTACTAAAATCTTCCTCGGTTTTTTGGATTTCAAGCCTCCATCCTTAATTTCACAGGACACTAATAGAATTAAATTATATGCTGTTCTGTGTTTGGGACTATTTTCCAATTCTCTGCCTAAATCTTTTTCCCTGGGAAAAATAAGAAAAACAAAATCCAAGGTAAGTTAGATGAAAAAGCAACTAATGTATTCATTCAGGAGAGAGAAGACCTTGGTTGCATTAAGTGCTTAAGGCATTATTTTATATTAACAGTTAGTGAACAAAACACATAAGGTCTTTGTAAGCTCTTGTGAACAAGGCTCAGAACTTCTTAGAATTGACCTATTCCAGCAAATTGTTCCATCAACCAGCTATTTTCTTTAAGCTAAAGACCATGAGTTATCATTCATGTAGACAGTCTGCAGTTGAGGGCAAATCAAATGTGCAGTCATTGATGTCTATGGATCTTTTTATTTACCAGGGATGAGAGCACTATTAAACACAGTTCTAGTAAATGACAAAGTAGACAGTATTTTAAAATAGTAGATTATCAAAACCAAAAAAGCGTCATAACTTCAGTAAAAAGAGTGGTTTAACACTATTTTTGTTAGTAATGGATCAAGTAGGTAATGGGAGAATGGTGTCTAAGAGGCCAGAAAATTGATTAAAGCTCAGGAATTTTCTAGCAAATCAGCTAATCTAGGAAAGGAAGAAAGATAGCTATTCCTTTATTGGCACAAGTTGTCATTGGGTCTGATGTAGACTCATAAATCTAAATTGAAGGGAGGGTCAGTGTTCTTGATGGATATATGAAAAAAAACAAACAAAAAAAAAAACAAAAAACCACAATTTTTTTAACTTTGGAAAAAACCCACAATCACAAATCACCAAAGACAGCCACCCAAGACAAATTATTATTTCCTATAGATGCCATTTTAACAAAGACACTCCAAGGTCCTTCTGAGGTAATAATTTAATTAGGGAAATATATATAACTTATACTGATATAAATAACTTTTGTCTACATAAGACAAATATTGTCAGAAAGAAGGATTTGCTGAAACATCTGTAAAAGTAAGAGCTTTCCAACATGCATAAAGTCTGTATGCCAGTATTATATTAACTATTCTAACAAAATGAAAAAATCTAACACCCCAAAAACAAAACCAGAACCAAAACTGCTATTATTATAGCCAGTAAAAAAAAATAGACTACCTCTTATACTCTGATGTTTTCACAATTAATGCTGTCATTCTTTTGAATATATTTAATGTATTGTTTTAATGGGCATGTTAAAGATAACCTTATCAATCAAATTATCTTTAAGAAATGTACCTTCCATCATAATTTTAATAATTATAATTATCATAATTTAATATAATATTTATCATATTTCATCTTGACCTCAGTGGGATAAAGCTTCATTTATACATTAAATTGGAAATGAGATTTAATAAATGTTTAGAGCTCAGAACCCCAACACAGCAGATACATTCCATCCTGAACATGAAGTTTTTAATGAAATCAATATCAGGCTATGCTTTCCAACTTCAGAATTCTCTTCTCAAATACAGATTAAAATTCAGCAGACTGATTTATCAAACTTAAACATGAAGAATATATGAAACAAGTTTTTAGAAACAGTGTTAATACTCCGTTGTGTCTTTTAGTACTTATCTGTGGCACAACAAAGCAAACTTCGAGGGAGATTAAAATGTCCACTCTTTTATAGTTTTACAGTGAAACAATACAACTTTTCTGCTGTAGGATGGTCTAGGTCAACTTTTGTGAAAGCAAACTCAAAGACTTATGTGGATTATTTATGTTATAGCAAACTCAGGGCAACATTATATGTATTTACCTGTAAATGCAGTCATAAATAATAGAATCATAATGTAATATAATACCTGTATGTAATGTACCATGCAATGTCTAATATTATAAGTAATATAAAATTACTGTAATTATTTTATAAATTGTATATAGCAGCATCATTCAATTATAGTAGCATCAGGATAAACAATCAAAAGCAAAGTACATTATTATTATTATTATTAAGGCATAAAACCCCTTGGATTGTCTCTAACAGTATTCCAGGAAGAGAGGACACAGTTGTGGGGTGGTAGCTAGCACTTGAGTTCAGCTTTCCCTTCAGTATATATTAATTTTATCCCTTCGTAGAGGCCAATAGGAACAGTGAGCCTAAATTTGAAGGAGTTTGTTCTCCCCTCAGTCTTTTTGCAAGCTCTTTCCTCCTCTCTCTCTCCTGACTGTGGCAGAAACAGGTCACCATACAGAACTTCTATCTCCTCTTTCTTTAACAACAAGCAATTTTGCCTGCATTCCTGATGTGTTATAACCTAGCTCTGAGTGACATTATGTAACATTTCATAATAACTTAGAACTCCTTTAATGCAATTTCCACTGTAGTTTTGAATCCTCTCTGATTACTGAGAATTAAAGTTTTATGCCAGCATTCTACTACTTCTTGATGTTTGGTTTTTGGTTTTGTTTTATTTTTAATGGAAGAAATCAAAATGTAATCAAACTCTGATTAAGAATAAAAGAAGCTTCCGTTTGTCAGCTGAATGGTTGGTTTTAGCTGATGAAATGTAGAGGACTGGAAGAACCAGCTAGTTTAATCCCATGCTTTTGGAGGCTTCCATTCATATATCTGACAGGTTCCATTTTAAAAGTAAATCTCTGGTTCCTATTCCTCTTATAAGCAAGTATCAGACTAAGCCTCAGAGTGGAAAGGTTCATTTTACTGAAGGTGTGCATGTCAAAAGATACTGAACAATTTTCAGACTCCTAGGCAAGGTGTTTTTAGAACACAGTCTAATAACTGCAGATAGGTAAATTCTCCCCTCCACAGGAAAGACTCAGAACTGGTCAGTGAGACAAAAATGAAAAGGTTTCAAAACACTGAAAATACACTTGATTTTCTTGAAGTAGAACTTCCTCCTTCTGAAAGAAAAACAACATTTGAATTGTTATGTGGTTTTGTCTGTTTGTTTTTTGGGGGTTTTTTTACAAGTTGGTTTATAGTTTGTAAGTTACATCTAGGCTCCATTTCTTCTTCTCCTTTAATATTTCTAAGAAAACTTTATACATTCTATTTCTGAAGGCCTTATTTCATGACATATCACTTCATATCATCATATTTTAACCTACTTTATTTTAGCCCTAAAGTAATCACATTCTTTTCTACATTACAACAGAGTTGCACTTGGCATTGATCATACATTGTGTTTAAATTTCATTAGAGCCATTCCTACTTTATGTTTAATTAGTAAAAGCATCAAATGACATTTGCTCCTAAACTTTTAAGAATCCCTGTAATAACTTCCTTCCATTCTCATTGCTTCCTAAACAGAATTCAGAAACGAATATAAGGGGTATTATCACTTTGAGTTTATTATGATTCTGAGTTTTACTAAGCAATGATACTTTCCATTTGCACCTTTCATTCTTATTCTGTCTATGCTACCCTATGGCTAATAGCATTTTTTTGTCCCTTTAATCTTTACTAACTTCATACATAACAGCTATGCTAGTTTTCCCACTAAACTACAAAAAATATTCATATGGTTGCTACTGCTTGCTTAAACTTCCTTTTCAAAAAGTGACTTAGTTTGTTTTTTGAGAATTTTTGCTATCAAATCATAATTTGTGATGTCTGTCCAATTTTACTTTTAGTTGTTACAGTTTTCTGACTAGTCTTAATATTCTTTTATAGAACATTACATGTTCAAGTAGCTCTAATGTTCAAGTTTTATGTTTTTTTAAGATACAATCATTTCAAAATTCAGTTTAAAAGAAAAACATAACTTTTTTTATATTTATTTGACTAAGATTTTCAGTAAAAAACTGTGGAGGTTTGACCTCAGGCGGCAGCCAGACGCCACGTGGCTGGCCCTTCGCCTCCCCTCCCCCCTCTGGTGAAATAGGGGAGGGACAAAAGAAGAGAATTCATGGGTTGAATAAAAAAAAAGAATTTACTAAATATAAGAGAACAAGAGTAACAATAGTGAGTTCAAAAAGAAAACTGGTGAAATGCAGCAGAGGCTTAGCGAACCCAGCGACTGCCCCCCACAGCAACAACACTGCCCGACCAGCAGAGGGCGCGAGTGCGAGCCCCCAGCGAAAAGCCAAACGTGTGAGAAAGAGCCCTGCCCACCTGGGTATGACATCACAGGGTATAAAATACTCCAATGAGAATTAACTCCATCCTGGGCAAAACCAAGAGAAGACCTCATTTACTAGTTAATTGAATTTATCAGTTTTTCCCTTTTTAAATACACAACTTCTGTTACAAACTTCAGTTCTGAAGAAATGTGTGAAATAAGTTTCTTCATACTTGTGAAGTATTCTGTTGCTATAGTGATGACTGTGATAGAGAAAGCTATGAGAAAAGCAGTAGCTCTGTCCTGAGGACATGGTTTCAATAAAGTGTAATAAAGGAAATATACAGCTGTAGAATGAAAATAAAAAGATAAGACAAAATATTGAATTTATTTTTTTTTCCCCATGAGTATCATCCATTTTACCACACTTCAGGAGATAGTCTGGGGGGAGAGGAGGTGGTGGTGAGGAAAGCATGCAACTGCACAATTTATATATAGTTACAAATTTACAAGGAGGTGTGGAGTTGAAAAGCAACCTTAATTCTAGAGTTTTCTAGATTACTAGTCTCAGGGGTATCTTTCTTTAACTATAATTGCTGTTCTGTCCCTTTCCTGGATATGCAAGAGATGTAGCCTCACTTCTGTGATAACTGAAATACTGTTTCCCATCAGTTTTGATCTGGAAGATTAGTAGCTTTTTTTTTTTTTTTTTTTTTTTTTGGCCTCCAGTCATAAAAAAACTACCTCTGCTGTATAAAATCCAGGCAGGCCTGGCTGATTTACGATAGACTCTTTACCAGCCCCAACTATTTATAGATTAATCTATCTCCACTAGCACACATACAACATTGTTACATCACTGTCAGATGTAGCCCAGAGATAGCTATCTTGAATTGTTTATGATGATTTAAAACTGATAGAGTCTGATACAAGTTTCCAAAAAGAAACAAAGTTTTTTGGGGAAAAAAAAATAACAAAACAACCACCAAACAAACAAACAAAAAAAAACCAAACAAACAAAAAAAACACCACAAGGAGATATCTAAGGCAAAATTTCTCTCAGGAAGAACGTCACTGTTTTCTGAAGATATTAGTGAATGTGATCCCTAGCTATATTTTTGGTTTAGGCAATGTACATATCTCAATACATATATGAATATGTTTAAATATATTTACCAAATTTTTGTTGGCTGCTCTCTGCACACAATTCATGGACAGAGTACAGCATGTTTAATACCACTGTGAAATACAACATATTTACTAAAATAAGTTCTGTTTCTAATTCTTGATGAAGTTAAATGAAATTAGGGAACTGAGCTATAGCAATCATATTATGGAACATTTTCTGTTATTCAGGCTGCTGAGTCATTCTAATCAATGATGCACACTTAATTTATGAGTATCTATCTATCTATCTATCTATCTATCTATCTATCTATCTATCTATCTATCTATCTGTTTATCTATCTATCTATCTATCTATCTATCTATCTATCTATCTATCTATCTAGTTTAGCTTATTTATAACTATATACACATAAAGACAAATGAATTTTGCATACCAGTGTTCCATGATGATCCAGAGGCAATTTTCTCCAAATATTGTAGAAAGTAAAGAATTAGTATTACATTAGGGCAATGCAAGAGATTACACCCACCTGAAAGACTGTTACATTTAATCATTTTGTGATGTGAGGTAATCAGTGTGGATCCAGAATCTGAAAGAAAAATATAATAAAAATTAAATAAGCTACCTATCATCTAACTGGTTTTGTCTGTTTGTTTGTTTGTTTGTTTTTTGTTTTGTTTCTGGTTTTGTTTTGTTTTTGATAAAAAATCTGTTGTGATATTTCAGGAAGCTGTCAGTAAAGAAATACAATTCTTGAACTATGTAAGTGTCAGGAACGTAGTATTGTCACACATTAGAAAACTTATTGAATGCAAAAAGATCATTTCATCTGCCTTCTGCCTGAAGAAGGTGAATTCCAGAAGAAATCTACAGACTCAGGTGGTATCAATGTCATAGCTGACAGTTCTGAGTTTGCCTTTAGGAAAAGGTACATGACTAGAAAAGGTACATGGTAGAAATGTCTGGTTTCACACAAGCTTACAGAATGCTAGTATTTGGGATTTGCACGTGAAAGGTTTTTTTGAGTAGGTTACCAATGATGGCTGTGACTTCTCAAGACAGACCTGTTGCTGGACAAATTATGTGACATGTATACAAGTGTTAAGGTAAATAGTAAATGACATACTTGTTTTTATTTCAGGTGTTTTAAGAAAATTCAATAAAATCCATGAGGATGGGACCTGTTTCTTTAAATTTTTCATATCTAGAGATGTTAATTGTAACTACATACGTTATTGGGTTAGAGTATTGCCTGTTGTTAAATATGGGGTTATACTATTAATCACTTAACAATTTAATTTTATTTTTTTTTTTCTTTATTAACTCCTTCAGAAAACCAGCTCAAGGCTCCTCAGAAGTATGACAAAGAAGTATCATTGCTATTCTGGAGATAAAGAAACAAACTTCCTTTGTCATGAAAAGAGGAAAGTCAAAGATAGGAAAAAATGTTTTGGAGACTGAATTTGCTCTGTGGCCATCAGAGGGGAGTTATGGGAGCCGGGTAATGACTGCTGCTGTTGGGAAGGATCACACCTCTCTTCCCTTCCTTCATCAGGAGATGTCAGTTTATGTACCCCAAGTTTACACAGCTCATAGCTGTCACAGAGAAATCCTTTCTTGGTGTCTGATAGGAGCAAGCGGGCAACCGTTTTGCTGCCCAGAGGTCTGTTCCCAAGGAAACCGCCTCATTCACCTGAGCTCAGAGCTGGCCTTGATGCCTCCTAAAGGCAAAGCTTTCTTGTATGTTCCTGTCTTCATTTTTATCATTCTTATTTCAGACTAATGGTGCACGCAATTTCTCTCAATTTTTATTTCAGACTCATTTAAAGTAAAAAAATCCTATCACTTCTGACAAACAGAAACTTCCTGTGCCTGAACCCCTTGTTCAGGATATCTTAGGTCCAGAAAATGCAATCCTCACCATGATGTTCTTATACTTGCATATATGAACACATGAATACCTAATCTTTTAGCAAGAAGGCTCTAATTCACATTATTTCATACACTCTTCTTGACAGGTTAGTCCATGAATTTTTAATTGGAATAAACCTTAATTTTTCTAAAAAACCCCACCTTTTTAATAAAAATTAATCAAACTCAAAAGCTCTGTGAGAACATATCTCAGAAAATACCCATGATCTTTAAGGGTTAAGATATGACAAAGAGTCTTCTCATCTGCTGGAACTCACCAGAAGACAGTCATTTCTCTCCTGAAACTGAAAATCACCTCTCAAATTGATAGACAGAGGGGGAAAAAAAAAAAAAAAAAAAAAAAAAAAGCAAAAATCCCCACAAAAACGGCTTTTAAAAACTTTGGAATAACATAATTTGTACAGTTGTCATTGTCCCGGTACTCTAATTTTTTATTTGCCAGACTGTTGTGCAAAGATAATTTTTTTTTTTTAATGTTAACTCAATAGCCTCAAAAGAGAAGTTTACAAGTGGTAGAACCGACATAGATACAGACATGAAATACCATCATGAAAAACAAATATTTTCAGTGAATTTAAGATGATGGCCTCTTGAACATTTTTATTAAGAGATACTGTAACATTCAGTTTCAATACTTTTTTTAATTAACGATTTTTTTTTGTCAACACTAGAATGGAATTTAGAATCAAAAGCCCAGAGAAATATACCTTCATTCATTTTCTAAAATCCAAGTATATGTGGCTTCATACAGGATATAGAAAGACCATTTTCTCATCTTATAGTTGATGTTACTTTGACTTAGTCTCTAATAATCAATGAAAATGAGGTAGCCCTAAATGACTAATCTCAAGCTCTTGCATTTGAGTCGTTTCTCTCCAGAAAATGGATTGTATTTTTTTACAAAAATTATATTAACCTCAATTTTCCTTAACTTTTCTAACTTCCAGGCTACTGAATCTGTATTTTCTCAAGTATGGGGTATTTAATTATTCATACCTAGTGAAACAGAGTCATCAGCAAAGACAGACCATTCCATCTAGTTGTTCACTAACCTGGAGATTAGAAAACATATGTCATATAGGAGACACACTTTCAGCAGTTTCATCATATCCAAGTAAACCAAACAGGAACTTGCACCCGTGTTTCTCTTATCCTTCAATAACCAGCATGTTACATATTCTGAAGAGACCATTGTCCTGGTTTTGGCCAGGGCAGTTAACTTTCCTTGGGGTCAGAGGGCCATGTCCAGCTCCATCACTGAAAGTATTCTATATCATGTGACATCATGCTCAGTATAGAGGCAGACACATGCTCTCTCACACCCTGTTTCAGTTTCAGGGTCATTGTGGTGGGATTTTCTAATACAGTCAGATCACTGCTGCAGGGGGTGGGCTGCATACCTGTCGCTCTGCTCAGTAGGCCACTGATGCATTTTACCTGTTTTGGACTTACTATCGTTACTGTTGCTTTTGTTACAATTACTGATTTTTTTTTAATTTTTTTTTAATTTAACCTTCAAATTTCTTCTTTCATTCCTTCCCTACTTCACTGGGGAGGGGGGGCAAGGGGAAGTAAACAGCTGCCTATGTGGCGATTGGCTACCAGCTGAGTTCAAACCACAATAGCCATGTGTGTCCAAATTCTGAAAAGATCTCAGTATTTTTGCAATAAAAAGGGAGAGTTTTTTGAAAACTCAGAATTTTCCATTGGACAGAAAAACTTCATGTCTGTTTTATCTGTGCTTGTAACCAAGTCCTATTTTATTCTGGAGGAGACAGAGATGGAACTAAATGGGCTATAACATTTCTATTAAATATTCGGAGTAGCACACATACTGCAACTCATGTGATACCATCACAAGTCCACAGTCATCCCAGCTTTTCATACAAGTGGACACAGGTTTTCTACTAAACTCTACAAACCTGAGAAAAAACCATATATTCATGTTGTTAATGACTGTGATAGATTAAGTTAACGGGTCCATATAATTATCAGTTTATGGTACTATAAATTAGAGCAAGATCTTTTAAGAGAATTATCCACTCAGTATTCTGGTTTTAAGATTCTTCTCACAGTTGCAAATAATGATAGAATCACAGATTATGTGCAGGTTTAATCCTTGCCGGGATCAGAGAGCACGTTGCTGTTGCCCCTCCCCTACCCACGCCGGTTGGTCTGGAAGTTAGACACAGACCCCGGCTAAAATAACAAGAAATTTAATACAACAGAGTGATAGAACAATCTGAACAACAACAATATCAATGGTAACAACAATAAACAGCAATAACAGTGAACAAGACAAACGATATACAGATAAATACCACTAGCTGGTTTACAGAAAGAAAGGTTCCCCACCGAGCCCGCCAAAGAGCAAGGAAAAGGTTCCACCCCTGGACCTGACACCAGCATGGTATGAATAACCCAGCTGGAGATCCCTTCCCCCTCTCTCTCTGCTGGGGAAAACTTGACTCTATCCTAGCTGAACCAGGACAATTACCAGGTTGGAAGGGACCTCAAGAATCATCTGGTCCAACCTTTCTTGGCAAAAGGATGGTCTAGACAACATGGCCCAGTATCTTGTCCAGGTGAATCTTAAACATGTCCAATGTTGAGGAATCCACCACTGCCCTGGGGAGATTATTCCAAGGACTGATTGTTCTCGTTGTGAAAAATTTTATTCTTGCATCCAATTGGAATCTCTAGAAGTAACTAGAACCTACTATGCCTTGTCTTTGCAGTGTGACTCCTTGAAAAAAGGGAGTTTCCATCTTTGTAGCCACACTTTTAATACTGGGATATGGTAATAAGATCTCCCTTAAGCCTGCTCTTCTTAAGGCTGAACAAATCCAATTCTCTCAGCCTTTCTTCATATGGCAGGCTTCCTTGTCCTTTGATCATCTTTGTGGCCCCACCTCTAGACCCTCTTTGTCCTGTCCACATCTTTCTTGTATAGCAGGGACCAAAATTGAACACAATATTCCAAGTGTGGCCTGACAAATGTTGAGTGGGATAACGACTCCTTTATCTCTGCTGGTGATGCCCTTGTTGATACAACGAAGCACCCTATTGGCTTTCTCTGCTGCTGCAGCTAACTGTTCACTCGTGTTGAGCTTGTTGTCCACCAGGACTCCCAGGTCCCTTTCCACAGAGCTGCTCCCCAGTCAGGTAGATCCCAGTCTGTGTTGCACTCCTGGATTATGTTTTTCTGGGTGAAAGAACACTTGTCCTTGTTGAACTTCATAAGGTTCTTGTTAGCCCACACTACAGCCTATCCAGGTCTTCCATCAGGGAGGCTCTCCCTTCCAAAGCGTTCATTTCCTCACTCAGTTTGGTATCATCAGCAAACTTCATCAGGGTAAACTTGATCCCATCATCCAGATCACTTATAGAAACATTGAACAGTGTTGGGCCCAATATCGATCTCGGGGGGATCCCACCTGTGCCAGGTTGTCAATTTGAAAAAGATCTATTTCCCACCACCCTCTGGGTGCAGCCTGTCAGCCAGTTCCCCACCCACCTCATGGACCACTTGTCTAGACCATAATGCATCAGTTTTTCTAGGAGGAGGATGTGGGGATGTTGTGGTTTGATCCTAGAGGAAATCTGAGCAACACACAGCCACTCACTCACCCATTCCCCCTCAGGCATGGGAAGGGAAAATAAAGCAAAATGGTTTGGGAGTTGAGATAAGGACAGGGAGACATTCATCCCCCATTATGGTTATGGGCAAAAGACAGACGTGTTAGGGAAGAAAAAGAACAACAATTTAATTCAAATACTCACAAAGCTTACAGAGTAGGACCGTGAAAAACATTACCACATCTTAAAAACACTTTTCCCCACCCCTCCCTTTTTCCCAGGCTCAGCTTTGTTGCCAGTTTCTCTACCTCCTCATCCCCAGTGACACAGAGGGCAGGGAATAGGGGGGTGCAGTCATTTCCACCATTGCCTCCTCTTCAGTGGGAGGACTTCTCCCATTCTTCCCCTGCTCCAGGGTGGAGTCCCTCTCACTAGAGACAGTCCTCCACAACTTTTCTCCAACATGAGTCCGTCCCATGGGCCACAGCCCTTCCCAAGCTGCTCCAGCATCAGGTCCTTCTGCATGTTGCAATCCTCCCAGTGCTGAATAAGAACAGCAGGGACCTCTTCCCACAGAGTCCCAGCCTTCCTCAGGCTCAGTCACCTGCTCTGGTGTGTGGTTCTTCATGGGCTGCAGGTTGGTCTCTGCTTCATCCCTTCATCCTCCTTTCTTCTGCTGGTCTTGGTGTTTGCCTAGGTCTCCTCCCTGCAACTCCTCTTCACTACTCCCACTCCTTCTCCCAGGTTATCCTTCTTAAATATACCATCACAGAGGTGTGGCCATCATCATTTATTGGCTTGGTCTTTGCACAGGTTCGACTTGGAGCCAGGGGAGCTTTAAGAAGCTTCTCACAGGAGCCACTACTGTTGCCCCTACTACCACGGACAATGTCCACCACTCGTCCCATGTCAAGCTAGAAGATTACTTTGTCATAGAAGGCAATCATGTTTGTCAAGCATGATTTGCTTTTGGTAAATCCATGTTGGCTGTTCCAAATTAACTGTTTCTTATCACCTGACTTGTGATAACCCCCAGAAGGATTCATTCCATAAATTTCCCAGTGACTGGTAAGATTGATGGACCTATAATTTTCTGGATCCAACTTTAAGCCTTTCTTGTAGATGGGGGTGACATTAGCTTCTTCCAGTCTTCTGGGATGTCCCTTGATCTCTCCGGCTTTTCAAAGATAATGGAGAGTGGCCTTGCAGTGACATCAGCCAACTCTCAATGCCTTCAGCTGGGTAATATCAAGACCCATTGATTTGTAGGGGTCAAGCTCCTGTAAGAGTTCGCATATCAACTCTTCCTTCAGTGATGGTGGGTCTGTGTTTGCATCGACCTGGATTTTGTTCGGAAGGCCTGGGGCACAACAGTGCTGGTAAAGACAGAGGTCAAAAACGTGTTGAGAATTTCTGCCTTTTCAGTGGTGTTGCTGACTAATTCACCTCTCCTGTTTAACAGCAGGACATTTTCCTTCTCTTTCTGCTTGTTGTTTATGTACCTGAAAAACCCTTTCTTATAGTTTTTGACATCTCTGGCCAGTTTCAATTCAAGCTGAGCTTTTGCTTTTCTAACTGCATCTCTGCACTCTCTGAAATACTCTTGTAGTTCACAATGGGTATTCATTGGCTTATTCATCTCTGGCACACTTCTTTTTTTGTTTTGATCAGACTCAAAAGCTTGAAGTTAAGTCAAGGGGGTCTCTTGCTCTGCCTACTTCAATTACCTTTAAAGGAGATGAACAGGTTTTGTGCTTTCAGGAGACCATTCTTGAAAAACTCCCATCACTTGTTAGCTTCTTTATCCTCCATGGAATCTTTCTATGGAATCCCGTCCAACTGAGCTCTGAGCAAGCTGAAGTTGGCTCTTCTGAAATCTAAAACCTTTGTCTTAGTATTAACCTTTACTGTGCTCTGCAGGTTCCCACACTCCACAATACTGTGATCACTACAGACAAAGCTATCATTAACCAAGTATTACAAAGCACATTTTCTTAGTTTGTAGCAAGTCCAGCAGTGCCTCATTCCTGGTTGGCACATCTAACATTTGTATGAAGAAGCAGTCCTCTCTAGGACTCTAGGAGCTTGGTGGATGACATGTGAGCTGCTGTATTGTTCTTCCAGCAAAGTCTGGGTAGTTAAGTCACCCATAAAAAACAGGTTCTGTTGACCTGAAGCTTGATTAAGTGACCCAAATATTGCTTCATTTGTCTTATTGCCTTAGTTTGGAGGTTGGTAGCAGATGCCTACTGTAAGATTCCCCCTTGGAGATGACCCCTCTGATCTTGACCCAGAGGCATTCAGTGGGGCTTCCATAATCACTGTAGCTGAATTCTATACTTTCAAGTTTCTCCTTAACATAGAATGTGACTCCTTCACCTCTTCTTCCCTTCCTGTCTTGACAAAACAGCCTATAGCCATCCATCACAATCCTCCTAGTTATGTGAGTGATCCCACCATGTTTCAGTTATTCCTATGTGAAGTGCTAAGGCTTGGACAATAGGCCCAAGCCAGAGTTGACGTATAGATGAATCCCGTATATTTTATAACTGAAAGCCATTGTGCTAATAGGTATTGTACTGAGTTATAACAAACCTCCTATTCTCATGTAAAAGGTGGAAGTGTTGAAGCCTGAGCAACAGACCCTGAACCCAAACTAACTCAGTATTATGTAATCATTAATGAAATATGCATGAAGGGTGTAGCTTCTTCAATGTACCCTTTCTTTCCTTTGTATATGAATAGAACAACAGAGTCATGGAGGCAGGTGTCTGTCCCTGAGACCTGATGTGAGACCTTGTGCATAATCCCATCAGATAAACAGCGAAACTCCCTCAGCTTCTTCCCTGAGCCCTGGCCAGGCTCTGGGGGAATCTAATGTGAGAAAGAAACCAGATATTTCCGCTCAAAACAAAGGTGTCAGTTACTCTGGCTTGCTGATTTTGGGGTATATAAGGCTGGACCCACTCACAGTGACTCTGGCAGCCTCACCTGTGGGTGGATGCCCCACGTAGGATTTCCCCCTTGCTGGGACAGGCTCTGCAAACCCTCGCTGTAACCGGGGCTGCCCGGCCACTGCGGGGCTGGGTGATGGGAACGTGTGCGAGTGGTGAGGGATCTTTCTTAATCACTGTTCTCTCTCTCATGTAGGAATGATTTGATGCATTACTCTATTATCCTGTTTGTTGCTTTAGGTGTACTGTCTTTTCTTGTTGTGTTTTCTGTATTATTCTGTTACATTATTTAGTTACTTCTAGTAAAATACACCTGCTCTTTTCATTCTGGTGTCTGAGTTTAAATGATATCCCTAATCAGCAAAACACTATGATACCAACTTTCTGATTGCGTGCAGAGGTCCTGTTCCTCCTGTTTGTTCCCTGGGTTGCATTGTTATACATAAACTTGAAGTGGTTGTTCTCATCTTGGGACTAAGGAACATTTGTTGTTGCTTTGGTTGTCCTGGCTTATTCCCCAGTTTCCCCAGTTTGTTGTAATGGCATGAGGACTGCCACTTTGGACTTCATCCCCCAAGTCCTTCAGTTTAAATTACTCCTCACCAAGTTGGCCAGCCTCACCAGTTGATGCCAAAGATTCCCTTGCCTCTTCCAGACAGGCGGATTCCATCCCTCTCTAACAAGGTATAGTCAAAGAATGTCCCATTGTCATAAAAGCCAAAACCCTCAAAACAGTACCAGACACAAAACCAGAAGTTGATTTTTATTATACTTCTATTTCTGGCTGCAACTTTTCCTCTCAATGGTAAAATGGAAGATAACTTGAGCACCAGTACTTCTCACTTGCACCACCAGGGCTTTGTAGTCTTCCCTGATTCTGCCCAGGTTCTCGCTTGTGGTGTCATTTGTGCTCACATGAAAAAGTAGCAATGGATAGTAGTCTGTGCTCTTGACAGGTTGTGACACCGTCTCAGCAACATCTCTGACCTTAGCTCCCAGAAGGCACCACGTCTCTTGTGACTCCCTGTCAGGCTGGCAGATGGGCACCTCAGTGCCCCTCAACAGAAAGTCACCCACTACCAGCACTTGTCACTGCCTGTTGTGATATCCACTGCATGCTGCTGGTATAACTTCTCCTTGCAGACCTTGCTTATGGGTGTCTGCAGCTGTTAAAGTTTCATATCTGGTTTTGGTTGTACTGATGGGAGGTGGGGACCAAAGCAGAGTCCTGCTTTTGTGTGTCATCAGCTTCTGAGGTGCCTCATTCTCTGTGGTGTTCGCCACAGGTACATGGTTCTGAAATCGCTTATGTATCTCTGTCTTATCCCCTCTAATACTGTGCAGCCTTTGAATTGTTCCCTGCAACTCAGCCACCTGACGTAACAGATCATCAATCTCTGCATATCTTTTGCAGGTACATACCTTTTCTCCAGGAGAAGGGTCTAGGCACTCATTGCAACCTACTGTCTGTACTGAAGTCTCCTCCATTACCACCTGTCTGGGTGGAAACATCTCAGGGTCTTTCTCTGTAGAAATACTGGCATTAACTCTGAGAAAAGTGCCCACCATTCCGGCAGAGACTTAGAGCACTTCCCTGGGCTGTGGGCCTACAAGCAGTGTGCAAAGCCCTTCTCACACACTTTCTGTGTGAACTGCTGTACAAACTACTGCACCCTCTTGATCCCTGTTGCATACCCTATGTCACATTGCTCATGATCGCTAGCACTCCCTAGAGCTACCAGCTCCTGGAGGGGCTCTCTGGTCTTTCTTGGGTTTCCCTGGCTCTGGGAACCCCCCTGTATACCTCAATCTAACACGCAATCACAAAACATTGTTGCTGCAGCTGTGTGCCTTGCCAACTAAGAAGGATAAAGATCATAAAATATAGTGAAAAAGCACATCACCCAATAAGGTGGAGGAGATTACTACTGAGAATGTCAGACATTTATTGTCACCTCCTCAGCATTCTTCATTTCAGAGTTGTGGGTTTGGGATTTTTGCTTTTAATTCCTATGTGACAAAGGCTGTCTTAATAAGATATTAGCCATGACATGCAAAATCTGCAAGTAGTTGGCAACAAGAAGTAAGAATTTGAGAGAATGCTGAAAAATGTGGTCTATTATTCCTCTGCTCAAGTCAAGCATTCTGAAAAGCTTTTTGAGCATTGAATACACAGCTGGGAGGGAAAAAGGATGTGAGCTGCAGTCAGTAGCAGCATAAAGTATAAAATATATTGATGCTCAAATATATATGTGTGTGTAGGCGCCACTAGCACAGAGCTGAATGAAAGAATGGCAAACACACAATATTAAGTATAATATGGGTCTGAAGTCTAGAAGGCAAGAATTGAAGACCCTGCCCACATTTCTATCAGTGCTTTAGGGTAAGAGCAATAGGAGGATTACTATGTGCAACAACAGTAGTTGCAGGGATGTTATTGTCTGCTAATTCCTTTGCAGCACAAATAATAAGGATGTCATGGCAACAATCTGTTATACCACCAAAATGATTTTCCAGACCTAGAACAACAAACTGGAAAAACAAGACAAAGAGGGGGCAGGGCTCAGTCTCTAGCAGCATGATCTTCAACCATGTACTGACTCATGTATATGCGTTCTCAGGCTGAACTGAGCTAGTTTTCCTGATAAATATTTAGCAGATGGAAAAGAAGTGTGTATACATTCACCCCCAAGATTTCAAAAAGCCTGTAGAATATTTATAGCTTTCCAAACACTGTGTGGTTGATTCATTCCAGAGGTGAAAATGTGAGAAGATTCACAAATATGTCTTTATTTTTTAAGATGAAATTTGAATGAACTTGGTTGGGGTGGAGCCTTGAAGCATCCTTCTGAACCATGATGGATATTTGGCTGCTGCTCTGACAAGTGCTTTGAAATCCCCCTGCTAGTTTAAGGTTGACTTCACCTGCACATCGCAGTTTTCCAGGATCATCTCTAGTTGTTACATAAAACACACTCTGACTTCCATATTTCTTTAACAATAGTCAAAAAGAAAAGCCACTATAGCATTTAAAAGGTGGATTGCCATCACTTCTCCAGTCACTATCCTCTCACACTGAATTATGGTTCAGTAGTGGTCAGCAGCTCAGAAAATCACATCTCTTTCCTAACATGTCTAACTGCCAGAGAATTAATGACATTTACAAGTTGTACTAAATAGTGAGATACTGTAATTACCATCCAGCTCCGAAATTATGTGTAGTTCAAGAGAACAAAAAGGGGTCAGAAAGTAGCAAACCCTCTTGATAGAAGGCTGATATATCATTTTTATTGTCATAATTTTCACTGCCTTCTTATTCCAGGTCTAAGTGACATTGATGTGAATCAGGCCAAGGAGCTTCCTATGAAGAATTGTCTCCTGTGGCCTTTTGACATGTGCCCTATAGGCACCCAATGGGCAAATAGCTCTTGGTGAGAACTTTGCACTAGGCAACCTGTGTTCTCTCACAAGGGCTCACCCTCCAGTCCTCATAAGAGTGTACAGAAACGGAAAACTGGTCATAAGTGGAAAGATCAGGCTGAGTAGGTGAACTGCTGAGCCACAGTGAATCACAATTTACTGACTTACTGATTTAGGAAGCTCAGGGCAGGTTGTTTAAATGTTCATCTGCAGCAATCTCTGTGGAAGCTGGAAGAAAGCCTGTAGGCTACAAAAAGAAAGATTTGTAGTGGGTAATAGCAAGTCAGTAAGTTTCTATGTGGCCTGAAACCGCCAGCAGTTGTGGCATATGTGAAATAAGAACAATTAATAAAGAACCTGTTTAATTTTAAGACCCTGAAAACTTTTATGTTATTACTCAGTAAACATTATTTAAAGTAAAGTAAAAATGTTCCGCATAGTTAATCCAGTGCAAGAGAGTACACTAGTGAAACAAAGCATCTCCTATAAACAGAACAATGTGATCATACTTAGAGCACAGGGAATGCTGAATTATTATTTAAAAAACCAACCAAACAGAAAAGCTTGCTTAAGCATAGAAGCACTATCAGGAAAAAATAAATTTTGAAAAACTGATGAATGGGAGAAAAAGGAAAAAAGACAAAATTTTATTAATATTTGAACCAGCAAAAAAAGAACAAATGTGAACGAGAAGCTGTTTCCAGGCAGAGTTGACAGTTTTTTAAAAGTTTGAAACACAGAACAGCTTCTATCCCAGATTCATATAAGCTCTTCTATATACAAAGAACTATTTATCAGCCTCAAGTTCTGCATCCCACATTGAGAGTGTATGTACAGGGGAAGAGAAGTAACACTATATAGTTCAATGTAGGCTGTGAGATTTGAGACTAAAATAGAGAAACTCCTACATTACACAAGGCACTTCCTACCAAAAAAAATCCTCTTTCAGACATTGAAACGGTTGATAAAAGCATTTGGATAAATATTTTTGAGGGTTTGTATGTTTTTAAATGTGGCATCAAAGACAGTAGAAGATTAGAAGGAAGAAGAGATCCTTATGTTACGGCACTCACAATCATATGTAATGCTTAAAATACTGAAGATATTCTAATGTGCAAATTTGACATACCTGTGATTTATTTCTCCAACACCAGACAAAATATTCCCCAAAGCAATGGACTATCCCAGGAAAGTATGAAAACAGCAAATACTACAGAATGCATATGCATGGTTAAGCTGTGGCCAATGGATCATAAACCAGTGTTTGAGAAAACAGCACTAATAAGAGATACAAAAATACTCACTAAATGGACATCAGTGTCAGAGTTCTGAAAAAAAAAACCAAACCACCATATTCACGGCTTGAGAATGGAAATGTTTCAAATAGTGAGCACTTATTGCCACTGAGTCTCTAGTGATTCTGTAGGTAAATAAATATGCTTTGCAGAAGGCAGCTGACGGACAATAGCACCTATATCTTCAACCAAGTGACAATTTCCAACCAACAGATCAGTGACCTGCTTGACTTCAGTGCATCTTCAAAGCAAGCTATGAGTAATCCTAACAACAGTGATTTATAAAAATATTAGGTAATGTGGGACTAAAGTAGATTAAAAAATGAAAAAAAAAAATCCATTCCACTACAAAAATTACAGAAGACTGGATGCTTGATGTTTACAACAGCTGGCAGAAAGACACACCGTGCTCTCCTGTATGCCAGATGTTTGCAGTCTACAGAGGCAATTGAAGCAGAAGATTCACATGGACATGAGAGTGACAGTTACCATGACCTCTTATTGACAGTCTGAAACATGTGATGTATTTCAAGGAGGTGGACATTACATAGCAAGTTAAAGTTAAAAATAAACTACACTGACACTAATTTTAGGATGTGTATAGATACCTACAGAAGGCCAAATAAATTTCTACATTCTTTGACTATTATTCAGAGACATGAGAATCTTTTATATGGCAAACACATTTTAGAGAAAAAAAAAAACAAAAAAAACAAAACCAACAGGTGATCCAAGAATTAGTACATGAAAGAGCAGATACCTACTTCAGCTTCTGCTGAAAATGTCTTAAATCATGATGCTTAGAATAAATTAGCTCTGTCTGACCCTGACCCTGACCATGAGCTGATATTCTTGCATGGCCCATCCTGTTTCCCACAGGTCTTCCCAGCCATTCTGGGGCTGTATTTAACCCTTGTTTCCCTCACTAGGCCCAATCCTGAACCTCACCTGTGGGTTCATGCCCCAGCCTAGCCTTGTCCCCTCCCTGTTCCCAGGGACATGCCCGATGCCCAGGATTGGGAGTCCCCAGTGCCCTGCAGCTGGCCTGCTCCTGGCTGGTGTCTGGTTCAGCTAGGACAGGGTTAAGTTTCCCCAGCAGAGAAGGGGGAAGGGATCTCCAGCTGAGTTATTCATACCATGCTGATGTCAGATCCGGGCGCAGGAGAGCAGGAACTTTTTCCTTTGTGGCTTTGGTGGCGGGGAGCACACAGCGGGCTTGTTCTGTAACCATTAGCGGTATTTCTCTGTATATCTTTTGTCTTGCTTACTGTTATTGCTGTTTATTGTTGTTATCATTGCCATTGTTGGTGTTCAGATTGCTTATTACACTGTTGTATTAAATTTCTTCTTATTTTACCCCGGGGTTTGTGCCTCACTGCCAGCCCGACCGGCTTAGGGTTGGGGAGGGGCAATGGCAACGTGTCTCTGGTCCCGGCAGGACTTAAACCAACACACTGGGGCAGTGGGACAGGCTCTGGCTGACAGGTCCTGCCCTAACAGACCCCACAGGGAACGCCTGTCATTCTTAGTCCTCAACCTTAGGCAGCCACCGGCCCCAGCTGTGCCCTGCCTACCACAGACAGGTACACCCTAGCGTGTGACATGAGCTCTATTTTCTCCTGGAGGATTTATATGAACTCATTTAATGCCATGACAATTAACTCTTACTCAATGTAAAGGGGAGATGAATGCTACCACCTTACTTTCAAGCACAAAATACCATGTAGTCTTAGCAAAAGAGGCTTATGGTTTACACTGGCATAAAGACAGCTTTTTATACTATTTACTGTCAGAAATTTCCCATACACAGGGGACTGACAGAGAGAGAGGAAAATAAAAAAAACTTGTTAGTTGTGCTCTTAAAGTGAAACAATGCTTTCTGGTCATATCTGGGCTTATGATAAAAGTACAGCTAAAGCACAAGACAACAAAAACCACAAAGAGGCACAGAAAAGTGTCCCTAAGCACAGCAGATATCACTGATATATTAGTGCAATGATGTGTGGATATAATATTGATCAAGAGTTTCTAGTTAAGCAAACTATTAACAAGATATCTACATCTTCCATGGTATGACAGGTGGAACAGCAGACTTGAAGGTATCAGACATCAGACTCCCAAACTGTTCTGATCACAAGAAGCAAATTCTCCAAGATCTTACCTCCCACCAAAGTGGGAGAGAAGCTAGGGCTCATTATCATGGGGATCACTGATGAGTGGAATTACTCAGAGTTGGGTACCGGGACCAGTGCTTTTAATATCTTTGTCAGTGACATGGACAGTGGGATTGAGAGCACTCTCAGCAAGTTTGCAAATGACACCGAGCTGTGTGGTGCAGTCAACACACTGGAGTGAAGGGATGCCATCCAGAGGGACCTTGACAGGTGGGCCCATGCAAACCTCAAGTTCAACAGGGTCCTGCACATGGGTCGGGACAGTCCCAAGCACAAATACATGCTGAGCAGAGAATGGATCAAGAGCAGCTCTGAGGAAAAGGACTTGCGATGTTGGCTGCTGAGAACATCAAAATAATCTGTCAATGTGTACTTGCAGCTCAGAAAGTCAGCCATATCCTGGGCTGCACCAAACAAAACAGGTACAGGAGGTTAAGGGAGGTGATTCTCTCCCTCTATTCTGCTCTTGTGAGACACCACTTGGAGTACTGTGTTCAGCTCTGGGGCCCCCAACATAAGAAACATATAGATCCTGCTCAAGCAGGTCCCGAGGAGGTCATGAAAATGATCAGAGAACTGGAGTACATCTATGAGGACAGGCTGAGACAGTTGGGGTTGTTCAGCCTAGAGAAGTGAAGGGTCTAGGAAGACCTTATAGTGGCCTTCCAGTACTTAAAGGAGGCCTACAGGAAATATGGGGAGGGACTTTTTACAAGGACATGTGGTGATAGGACAAGAATTAATGACTTTAAACTGAAAGAGGGTAGATTCCAATTAGATATAAGGAAGAAATTCTTCATTGTGAGGGTAGTGAGACACTGGAACTTCCCAGAGAAGTGGTGGATACCTCCTACTTGGAGGTGTTCAAGGCCAGGTTGGACAGGGCTTTGAGCAACTTGGTCTAGAGGGAGATGTCCCTGCATGAACTACATGATCTTTAAGGTCCCCTCCAACACAAACCATTCTATGATTCTATGATTCTGTAATCTGTGGTCCATTCCACCAGTTCTTATCCACATTACATCTACACCAGTGGTGTCCACTTCCATGAGGCAAGTGTAGAGGTAGAAGACCTTCTGAAGGAGCTCCTGTCCACACAGCAGATGTCACTGTAGGCGGTACCCTGGTGTCCAGCTTCAGTTGAGCAAAACTACTTAGCATGTAACAGGAACATTCTTGAGTGTGTGTTTCAGGACTCTGAGTACAAACTGAGTACAAATTTGAACTGAAAATGAATTATTGAACACTGAATTACTAATGCAGACACTCATAAACATACTTCATACCTACAAGACCGAAGAGGGAAAATCTAGGAAATATAACTGTCAGGCATGAATGTGATCTTGGTGCCAGGTGTGCACATGACAGAGCTTATTGCAATAAATGTCAAATAATTTTTTTTATCAATCAAAGCTGATTCAGTGAATCTGTAGATATTTTTTCCTCTGTAGAATTATGCAAATGTTTAAAAAAGATACCATGAAACATAATGGAAACTCCTGAGTTTTTAGCACTTGTAGTTCCATTTTGAAAATTCCAAAAGCCACTTCAAACGTTATTTTATTCATCTGATTGATAATTTTTAGTGGTATGCATTGATGATATGACATAGAACATCTGAAAATATATTGTAAAACAGAGCATTACACATAGGCTCCTTCCTCTCACCTTTCCTCTGATGTGTTCCTATAAATGGGAGGACCTAAGATTCCTCTTTCCTTCTTCTCAAGGTACCTGACAGAGGTACTGAATAAAGCATAATCTTAAGAATATAACAGAATTCATTCATTTCCTAAATGTGCCTATTAGGACAAATCACTCACTTGTATTAAAACAAATTCTAAATTAGTGTTTTTTCTTTCTGTAGTTGTACTTCTAACTTTTCCAATGACATGGGTCAGATAGAAATTAACTATACCCTTTAATTTTAATGTCAAGTGGTAATTCAATTAATTGAACAACACACAGGATATGAACTGATCCTTTTTGAACTTTTATAATTTGGAGAACAAGTTCCTTTTTGCTGCATAGTTCAATTGAATGCATTGTTATCCTGAAAACTTCCTCCTTGCTTGAATAATGAAATTAGCCCCAGGGCTCTCAGTTGTCCTGTAACATGGCTACAGCACTGCATTTCTAATGTGCAACCTCTTAGTGTCAGAGTGTGCGTGTGTGTGATTAGCTTCTGACAGATCTAGTTTCTGCCTAAATCTCTAATTAACTACTCAAGTTCTTTACTGTATCTAGCCTCATGAAACAATTATGATCCTTATACTTCTTGCCTAATGTTCCAGATTCGCTAAACAAACCCAGCAGAGCTACTATAATTTTAGGAGCTGTCACCACTACTGCATACAGAAAGGACAAGCAATGGATAAATAACACCTATTGTCACCTTGATCAGCTAGACAGAGACCGAGTTTCTACCACAGATCCATTCCAGAGTTAAATTTTTGTGTTTTGACCTATCAGCAGCCAAATAACCTACAGGGTTGCAACAGTAACTTTTGCTGTATCCTAGCTATGTAGAGTGGTCTGAGCTTCCTCAAGAGATTGCCAGATAACTTGGACCTCAGACCTGAAAAAATAAATCTGCACATAACAAAAGACACTATGAAATCTAAATTAGTCTGTATCATTCAGAGAGGGAAAGGAAATTTCAAATCTAGTTTAGAGAGTGAATTTGGTTTCTGTGACTGTAGAAAAATAGGCAGGTCATCTGCTGAGGATACTGACTACAGTTAGTTCAGGTCCTTACCCAGAGACATGGGGACTCAATACAGTCTTGAAAATGTCCAGAATAATTAAGAGCTCATTTCTACAAACTGAAATGAACTACTAACTCTAATTATATCCCTCTTTGGTTTACTTTGGCCTTTCGTTATAGTATAGTACTAAAGAAGTACAGCAGTTCTGAAAGCATAGTGTTTACTAAAGAACTGAAAATTACTGCTAGTATTTGAGATTGGGTTCTCTGACAGGGTTTGGTTCAACAGATACCTCTAAATTCTAATATGCAATTTTATATCTGTATGCAAGAATATTTATTTAAACGTTTGTTAAATTGTAATAAAAAAACACTTGGCCAACTATAATGAATTTCCATTATTCCTTCTAGATTTATTCTCAGTTTCTCTTTTTTTCTGCCAAAACTGTTGAGGTGTATAGTAGAGATCTTTTCATTACATCATGTTTTAATGTACAGCTTATTCCCGATCTTTCAATACATAGATATTAAGATCTATTCACACTTCCAGCTGTTGTAACCAAAACTAGATGCCTTAACATTATGAATGAAGTGACTGACCCCCACAATTTAGAGCCTGCAATTTAGCTGCTGGAATCAGAATGCTGTGGCACTGTAAGAAATACCTGCCTGGGAAAGATGATCTGAAAAATTCACCAGTGAGGAACAACCCAGAACCACTCAATAGGGGAAAAGATGAGCAATGACCTCCAATACTGGTCTGATCATTTTCAGGGCCTCGGTGCTTGAATCAGGACTTGAAGAAAAGGTCTTCTTCCTAGAGGGGCAAAGTATCAGTAAGGTTTATTTGTAAATATTGACTTATTTTCTAAAGTTGCTGAGTTATGATGCTAACTGCACTCTTGTAGTAGTTAGAATACCTCCCATGAAGATCAAGGTCTAATCTAAGTGAAATTTAACATCTACAAGAACACAAACTACCACCTGCCTTGTGAGAAAGGCTAAAATGGCTAAAGGATTAGTATTCAGAATCAAATAGATTTGTAGAACTAGAGTAGTATACACAAAAAGGAAAATATTTTTTTTTTTTTTTTTTTTTTTACTTCTCTTTTTAAAGCCAGGGGTTTAAATGTGAGATGTACTAAAAAAAAGCCCTAGAGAGTCAGCCCAGTCCTCCCTTTTCCTACATAACTAGCTGACAAGTAAAATCATACTTCTGTTTCTTAGTACAGATAGCATTGGTTCTCCTTCTGGCATACAGAATCTTATGTTACTTTCTGGCAGTAGCCCTGCTTGAACAGGAAGCAAGGGCATCATTCCACAACTATTTAATTATTTTTTCCACATACATGGATGGGTAGGCACTGTCCTGCATGTCATTGGTTCTGAGTCACCCTTATTTGCAAACAGATATAGTAAGAGCCTCGGTTTCATGGGAATACACTAACCACTGAGTACATAAAGAAAGGCAAAACAGCTACCAAAATTTGTAAGAGACAGACACAATAATCTTTGAGAGTTTCACCTAACATTTTTTTAGGCATACTAGGGATGTCTTTATCTGAAGACACTTTCAGACTATTTATACAATTCTAGACCTGACGGGCACTATCAGGCACAGTTCCTTTGCAGCTGAAGTTTTTCAGCAGAGGGCTGTTCTCACAGCAGCTAGAGTTCTAGAGCTGTGTTTTAGCTACTGCTTCATTTAAAAACAAACAAAAAAAATTGGCCTTAATCATGTACCACAGTCTCCCTGTTGCCACAGGGAAATTCAGAGTGATATAGCCCCAGTACTCGGAGCCACACACTCACAGCAGCCAAGGCCCTGTCTCCTCCAGACCGCACTGTGGACTCAGGGAGGCAGGGCACTCACTCCTACTGTTGAAGGAACCTCAGTCCTGGCTGAGGGGTGGACTTTATACATACCTGTTCCACCTTGGGTCAGCCTTCAGCACATTGTTGGATATCTACAGAAATTATCAATTTTTATTCAGAATGAGGATAAATTCTGATATGTAGTAGTTCAGTGAAATAGGTGTCTGTGTTCCCATCACCCCTCCTGCTATTTTAGTGCACATCATAAATAGGTGTTCTAGCTGACTTGTTTTATAATACCTATCACATGAAAATTAAACAATTTCCAGTTGTCCAGCTTGGTAGACATAACTAATGCACAAAAAGCCAACACAGATTTTTGAAAGTTTAATCTCAAGTGAAAGTTAGATGTCTCTGAGATTGCATACTCTATCTCAAAAAACATTTCTTTTTGAGCTGATTGTAATATTTATCTGTATGTAACTGATATAGTTATGTTTTTATCGAATGGAAGAAATTTAAAATAACATCAGATAATTTTTTTTTTTTTTTTTAGAAATGTGGATAAAATCTAAAATAAAAGCATGAAGGGTTAAGAAATTTTCACCAACAAATGCATTCCTTCCAAAGGTTTCTGTCTAACAGCTAGGGCATTGAAATTCCTAAGGTTATAGATTAATAAATAATTTAAAATTCCTAATAAAGGAATGTTCATCACCAAAGCTCCAAGTCAGAAGCCACCAAAATATATCTATTTTCTTCAACTGTTATATCATCAAGTTCTTTTTACATGGGAAAACAGAAGGAAAAGACCTACTAGCTGAAAATTTTCAACACTGGTTTCTGTTCTTGTCTTGGACTGATTCATTAAGAACAGTTTAAAAACCTGGAACAAATTTTAGCCTGCTGCTATTTCTCCACCTCTTGTCTGTATTAAGTAAAATAACTCTTATGATGATCCTGAAGCTCTATCTAAAGATGATTTATTGTTTGATCTTGTCTCCTCTGGGTTTTGTTCCTCAGATATCTTTAAGGTCCTAGTAAATTCAGCTGAGTTAACTAACATTAACAACAATGGGTTGGGTTTGGTTGGTTTTGTTTTGGTTTGGTTTTTGTGGTTTTTTTTTTTTTTTTTTTTTTTTTTTTTAAATTGTCCTTAGTATAGACAAGGTCATGATTTCTGTGACATTCTCAATGCTACAAGTAATTTAATACTTGGTCTTCCGTATTTCTAGCTTTAGAAATAAAGCATGTACTTTGAAGGCTTGCTTTTTATTGCTTATTTTCTACTCTCCCCAAAGGCTGTCTTCAACTGAATCATTCTTCTGAAAAACAAAATGAACAAGCTTTTAGCCTCCTCTTGGCATTTAACATTCAGTGAGGTAGATTAATAAAAAGACTAAGAGACAGATGGATATCACAGAGTTAAAGAAAATATAGACAGAGAACTATACTAGAAGAGAGGGAGATTGTGTAAGCTCATCCGCCTTTTTGATCTGCACTTTTCTATTGTCTGTATTACCTGTCTTGCCTGTGTACATAAGATATGTAGGTTTTGTTTATTAAGGACATTTTTTCTCTGTGACAATACCAGAATCTTCTGAATCCAATACATTCTCAAACCTGTAGTTCCCAGTAACTTCTAATTGTCTGCAACTGTCCAGTAGACCTATGTTTGTTCAACAATATATTTCTCATAGCACATACTGAGTTTTATGAGGCATACATGAGGATATTTCCTTGCATAGAAACTAGAAACCCTCTCTAGTTCTTAGGTCTGGAAATATTTATATGTGCACTGTTTTGGGAACAACCTGGCCTTTAGGAAACATAGTACTTAATGTAGTCTATGAAATATTTGATAAAAGAGCCGTCTTTACTTTTTTCCTTTAAAAATAACTACACGAGCCATAGGTCTGTAAGGACTTTTAGACTGCAGAATCATGACCTGAGGAAAGTCCAATATGAAAAAAATGTTGAAATAAATTTTTTGGGGAGATCTTTTTGCAAAGAAAAGACCATCAGTGTCTTAATGTCTCTAAAAGAATCAGCCAAACTTTCGGACAAAGGAAATTTCCTATAGAAAGAAGGTACATTTCTAGTTGTTCAAATCAGTCTTAGCCAAAATGAAACCAGCATCTCAGCAGATGGGTATTTATACATAAAATGATGAGCTAATAAAGAAAACCCATTAGCAAAATACAATGAGGTTGTAAATGACAGCTGGGGAAAATACGAGTTATTTAGCAGTTACTTAGTTATCATATACTAAAACCAATAAAAGACTAAGTTGAGGTATAAACTGTTTTTTAAAGGAGACAGAAACCAATTTCACTCAGATCTAAAACTAGGATTCTCATTCTTTGTATCTCAGACGATCAAATCCTGAACTATGCTGTGAGGTTTTATTTACACATTATTTAAGGAAGCTCACATAAAGCAGTGTAAGAAGAATAAGATACTACAGAGTTACATATTAAAATTTTTGTAAAATTCTTATGCTCTCAAATTAGAAGGAAAGAAAAAACACTTCATTCTGACTGTTCCATTTGTGGGTTGGGTCTAGGTTTGTTTTTTCTTTTTTGAATAGCAGTGGTTCATCTCAAAGCCTTCTTGGTTTTTCAATGAAGCGTTAAAAGTTTTGTATGAACTTGAAATTACAGTAAGTTGGTAAAAAATTAAATAAACTTCATGAACCTCATCATAGTGTTTTCACTTCTTTCTGTGTACATATTCACAAAGACAGTCCCAGACAAAAAAAACAAGATTATCTTGTTTTATACCAGAAAAACAAAACAAAGATATACAGCACTTGCAATGCATTCCAGTGACAATAATAATAATAATAATAATAATAATAATAATAATAAAAACACCAACTATTCTGAATTTCTGTCAGAGTAACTTCCTAGTATCTTACAAGTTAGTCTTTGAAATTTATTGTGACATATATTTCCAAACCAAGGAGCTGACAATGGTGGCAATGGCACAGCTATAAGGGATTTGCCCTGTATAAGGCACCTTTAAAAGGCTAAGTACATATTTCTAAATGTAAAATACATTTTGAAAATATGGCCAAATGTATTTAACTAATTTGAAGTTCATTATTTTTTCTTCCTATTGAAACTGTGACAGCTGAGAGAACTTTTCAAAGTTAGTTTTTAAGGTCTTTTAAAATAATTTCATTTAAAATGTATAAACTTCATTGTAAAACACAGATGCGCAAATTTTCTGGTCATTTTAATATCTAAGAATTGTAAATAAAATACAGTAGATGCATGTTTAAGTTTTCTGCTGCTAAACTAGAATAATTAGCATTACTGTTCTAGGACATTTATTCTAATGTTCTGTAATTTATAAGACAAATCTGTAAAGGTTGATCCTTTTTCTTGGAGCAGCATTTAAAATTTACTTAATTAAACTGGTAGGTTGGCTGATAGTTGTGATGGTCTGATGAAACCACAATTAATGTCTCAACCATCTGCAAATAACTTTGGCAAAGGGAACTGTTTCTATGGAAATGGCAGGGCTGTGCAGGTAATGGCAGGAATGTGCAGCAAGAGGAGGGGCTCCTGGGAAGGTGGGTCCACACTTTCCAGAGGATGAACTTCCCTATCTTGAGGACTCTGTGAAGAGCCAATAGGCAAGCTATTTTCATGATGCATGTGCCAAAATTAAATGTCAAGCAATGGTCACAACTGCAGGGAAGGGGAAATAAGTTCCCAAACACCCCTGAAATCCACTGACTCATTTCCAGAAAAATCTGAATGTACAAACTGTGCAGATAACCAAAAGCAAGGAGAATTCTACAAGCATAATCTGCACATGATGCCTAATTAGCATAATGAGTCCAAGTGCCCACCTAGAGGATGGGCAAGGAATTATAAAAAGACACAGAGTCAAAGCCCCAGGTAACTGCACCCCTCCAGAACTGGACCCCTAGGCTGGTTGGACCAACGATGGAACTAGGGCTGCTGAATTATTCTTTTGTCTTTCTCTCTCTTTTTCTCTCTTTCTCCCCTTTCTGTCCCATTCTCATTCTGTATGCCCACATATAAAGCAAGGCTCATTTGGGCATGTTTAGGGCTTCTCAGGGTATGTTATAAGATCTTCCACTAGTTGGTGTAAGTTTAATGCCTGTTGACGAGGTTGCAAAGATTGCTGACAAAGTTCCGTGCCAATTATCCGTTGTAAGTGAATAAAAGTTGAGTTTTATGAATTGAAGAATCCTTGATGTTATGTCACCTTAATCCTGACCTGGGACTCATCGAATCTGAGTCGTTGTCCTGAAATACTGGGACATGAGAGTAGCAACATCAAGAAAAAAAATAAACGCACAATCATTCACAAAGGATATGAATAACACTTAGGGAAAAATAAAACAAAAAACAGGAGGTGGCAGAGTAGGTGAACTGTTCGTTAAGTGACCTCTGAAAAGAATAACACATTCTTGGACCCTTAAAATGAAATCCTAAATAGTATGTTGACATCAAGAAACCACTCCAGGCAAAGTGAAAGTTTCTAAAATCAGAAGACTAAGGCAAGAAACATTAGCTAAACTGTTGGTATAAATAATTTAATATTTCTAGCAAAAGCTTTTTCACTCATCTAAAATTTTGTAGCCTTGCATGCTATATTGTGGCCTCTTTATCCTGATACCTATGACCTCTCACAGGTAGTTTGAGTGCTAGAGATATCTCCCATAAGAGATTGATTCTCTGGATTTTCTAGTGTCTGACCATACAAAGAGCACTGAGTTCAGGTCAAAATACAGTCAGGCACTAACAGGAGTACTTACTGCTGTTTGCATACTACTCTGACTGAGAAAAAGTTGGAGACAGTGAGGAGAAATTAAATTGAAGTGAGAGAAGAGTACAATAATGTTGTAATATTTCCTCTAGGAGCACTTTAATCTCAAATATTCAGTTATATAACAGTAGATGAAGGTTCTAGACCAATACTCTCTGACATGGGTCTTTTAGATATTCCATGTATGAAGAATGCAATGTTTAATGTCAAATTTACTTATCTGAAGATAGTTGACATTACACAGAATTTCTGAGTTATCAGAGTGATACAAAATATACTGAAAGCACAGTAAAAATATAAGATACACTTAACAAAATGTAGCAATGGCTTTACACAGTTCAATATCAATATCAATGTGATCCCTGTTACCAGTCTCTATAATATACTTACTGTTACAATGCCGGGTGCCCCCACTTGCTATGAAAGAAAATATAGGTTGACACTATCTCAGATCTCTTACTATCTTCAAAATTCTTTTGCTAGCTTTTTAAGTTTTATCTTTTATGTTAGGCTGAAACCGCATATATTCTCCCTACAGTACTGCTTAGCTCACTCAGGGATACATTCACACTCTTAATGAACCCATAAAGAAACATTTAACTCATCACTTGGTCTACTCAACTGATACAGCTTTTTATCTAAAACAAAAGTCACCTGCTGATGCCCTCTGTGTTGAGATAAGGTCAGCTTTCATTACAACAGCTATGGTCAGTCATACTCTACATATTCCCTGACTTTCACAGGCATATTTGCCCTGGTTAATCTCCACTGACCTTCTTCCATTGTAGGGGCTTATTAGTCAGTCTTCTTAGTCTGAAAGGTTTAATATATAAGCACAGATTGCAATAAATTGCCTAAGGATCATGTTGGAAGATGCTTTGCTGTAAACACTCAGTGTCTGTAATGATTAGCTACCACATCGAAAACCCATGGGCAAAAATGAGCAACAGATGTCTGACATCTTTAGTCGGAAGTGAGACACTTGAGGATATTCATTACATCAAAACGTTATTCCTTCAACGTGTTACTGCTTTTTAAGCATAATAATATTAAAAGTTGCACAAAAATAATTCCCAGAAATCCCCAGCTTAAGTAAAATAGCACATCTGGCAACATGAACCTATAGTTACATTTATTGGTATACTCACAGAAACTGCATTTTAAATAGCATATATGAGCCATATAGAAGAAATTGTAAAGAAAGGTAAGACTTCCTGGGATCATAGAGTAGGTCACCCAAAATCCAGTGTGTTATGTTTCCAGTGTGTCTTCCACTGTGTAACCTTGCATGTGAATCTTTTAAACTGTGCTGGTTTGGGCTGCAATAGAGCTAATTTTCATGATAGTAGCTAATATGGGCTATGTTTTAGATTTGTGATGGGAACAGTGTTGATAATACAGGGATGTTTTAATTATTGCTGAGCAGTGCTTACAACATCTCATCAGTGAGAAAGCTGTGGGTGCACAAGAAGTTGGGAGGGGACACAGATCGGACAGGTGACCCCAAATAACCAAAGAGATATTCCATACCATATGAGGTCATGCTTGGGAATAAAATTAGGGGGAAGATTGTCTAGGGGGCTGCTGTTCAGGGACTAACTGGGCATCAGTGGGTTGGTGGTGAGCAATTGTTTTCATTTGCATCACTTGTCTTTCTTTGGGTTTATTTCTCTCTGTTATTTTCATTTTAATTACGAATTATTATTGTTGTTATTATTGTTATGAAAATTATTAAACTGTTTTATGTCAACCCATGATTTTTCTCATTTTTACCCTTTCAATTCTCTTCCCCCACCCTGCTGGGAGTGAGCAAGCAGCTGTGTGGTGTTTATTTTCCATCTGGAGTTAAACCATGACATTAACAAATGTATGTTAAGAGTATTTTTAAATAAGATACATAAAAAAAATGGAGTGATAGGAGATGAGCCGGTAGAGTCCTGTTCAGCCCTGATTGCAACCCACTCCAGAAACTTAGTTGTCTGGGAACCCAGAGTAGGGGTTTAACAATCTAAATGGAGCAGCACTGGGACAATATAGCAATTCAGGGCTCCTGAATCATGAGCTGTAAGTGACCTGAGTTACTCTCCTGGTGGACCTAAGAACATTTTAAGTTGTTTGAATAGGACTAGGTTTCTCAAGAAACCTCTTACAGAGAACTTGAGACATTGGTCTTTGTCACAATCCTTTAGGTACAATCTTGAGAAGTCTCCAGAACAGCCATGGAGGGATGTGCTCAGAACTTTTAATTTTCTAGATAGACGGTATTAAATAAAACTATAATTTGACTTTATTTCTTAAACATTTTTTGGGAGTACTTGTTGCTATACAGGGTTATTATTTTATCTTGATTCTTAACCATTCTTGCACTCAGAATCTACCCGTTTCTGTACTTTCCCCCAACTAGGAGGCTGAAGTCAGTATTCCGCTTATCTACTTTCTTTTACTTCCAGTGTTTGGGCATTCCTGGTTACAGATGGGCTTAAATTGAACAACAAGAATGGAAGTACTCAAATGCTGCATATCACTTAGCATCATGGTTAGGCAAAGTCTTCTGGAATGACTGCTAGAACCGAGAAAAGGATGAGATTTGAACCATCCTATTTCTTCGTCAAGCAATTGAATAATTATTTTATTACACATAAGCTCTTATTAATTTTTATTGTAATTTTTAATCATCCTACTGGAATTAATCAAAATGTCTTTAATTGATTCTTGAATGTTTCACTAGAGAGGAAGGAGGTACGTCTTCATATACACCAGAATTGTGTTAAGCATATGAGGTGGGTCTTTGATTCAATTATATTCATGTGCTCAAAATGAAGAGAACTGAAAATATCGCTTTTTTAAATAACTATTTTTGGTGTATTTTTAACTCTAAAACAGCTGTGGTGAAGATTACATTCACCTCCTCTATCTCCATGTGCAACTGTAACAACAATAAATGCTAAGTCAATTTATGGTAAACATCCATTTTACTGCTAAGCACTAGTAAAGTGATTTAGAAGTAAGTGTGGGAAGGATGAGATGTAGGATGAAGACTATAAACCTGAAAATATATGTGCCTAATTTTAGGAAAAGATGGATATAACAGTGAAGATAAAATCAATAAAAAAGAAAAGTGCTATGGTGGAAACAGCAAGTCAGCTTTAAGTACAGCACAGAATCCCTGCCGGGTCCTGCCATACGGGATGATTATAATAAATTGTAAAGAGTGAATGGAGAAAAAATTCTGACTAGAGCCATTTCTATCCTGAGGATAACCTTATTTTGATTTGTGTATTTATGCATGCTTATCCTTTTATTGCAGACATTTTACAGTGCATTGACTACACCATACTTTGAGTTTCAAATAGAAAAAAATGTTAAGTAGATATTGCAAAAGGTGTATTACTACATCTATGCCTAAATGCATGCTAATACTCAACTCTATTATGAATGGTTTTCAGGATTTTTTTATAGTTTTAGATTTTGTATACAGTCCTATCCTGCATTTTTTTTTTTTTTTTTTTTTTCTTCAGAAGTGCTTATCAATATGTAATTATAATTAATTTTAAATATGGTGATCCATTTTGAGGAATTACAGTTAAACTTCCCTATATTTGTTTTCTTTCAAAGTAGTTTGAAAGCTTTGCATGTTTTTAATATTGGACTAACATGACTGTATTTAAATAGATCACATTTTTCTATATCATACACATAAGCACAACATATTTTTCCATCACATCATGCATGCTCTAACAGAATGGTATCTATAAAATAGTTTGCTTCATTTTTGTAATACTAGTTACTTGTGAAAGGTGAGGCACAGTTTATTATCTCTCCCATCTGAATTTATACTTTTATCATTAAATGTAGAAAGCTTCCATGTACTTAGTTCCACTAGTGTCCAACCATAACTATTACTCTTCCTGAAAACCTTAGAGCTAGTTCTGATTATTGTTTATCTCTCTTCTTTCTGATATCTCTATTCCACTTTCATTTATAGGTCTAGAAGTCACTTAACTGTATTTTATACATTTTATAAGATCTTTCAATCTGATATTTTTTTCAGGCTTCGCTTTAACGTTCTTGACTTCTCAAAACATGGCTGCTCCCATTTGTCATGGTCGGTTTTTGTTGTTGTTGTTAAGTTTTGTTTGTTTATTTGTTGATTTTGTTGTTTTGTTGTGGTTTTTTTTGTTTTGTTTTGTTTTTCCCCAGTACTCCTGAGTACAAGAACAGTCAAGAATCAAGGTAAAATAACAACCTTATAGAGGAACAACTACCCTCAAGAGAATACTTAAGAAACAAAATAAAAGAGTAGTCCTATTTAATACTGTCCATCTAGAGAACTAAACTGAGCACATCCCCTCATGATTTGTTCTGGAAATTTCTTAAGCTGCAGGCAGGTAAAGAAAAGCTCAGACAGAATGAGAGTGATGAGCCTCAGTCCTGAGACCTTGCAAGAGTACAAGGCTTATGGATATACTCTAACCAATGACACAGTTAAAAATAGCATCAGTTTCCAATCTCAGAGACTTCAGAGAAAAAAAAAAAAACAAAAACAAAAACATTTAGGCAGAGGAGAGCTCTTGTGCATGTCCCAGTTGTAATGAAAGCTTTCTGGGAAAACTCTCACTTTCTTAGTCACACAAGTCAGTCAACATCAGACAAATCCAAGAAACCATTTGCAATTTTCTGGTCCTTATAAACCTACCAGTTTCTTTATTCTTGTCTTATTGTCTGCCTACTATGTTTTCATTTTTCACTTTATCCCTTCGAGTAACTGACTGAATTTGGTGCTTTTTAACTGTGAAAAAAAAAAAAAAAAAAAAAAAAAAAAACAATATTGAATACTAAATTATGTAGACAAGAAGATATGGCTTGATCTAGCTATCTATGAACATTAACAAATGTTATATAAACACTGACTTATTCTTATCAAAAAAAAAAAAAAAAAAAAAAAGTATTTATATAAAGGTAGAACATATTCTAAATAAATACCTACCTCTGTAGTAGTTTTTCAGTATACTCTGTAACCTGTAGTTACAATATAGTATATACATAATTTTCTATGTGACTATAAGTATAAAAGCCATTGTGTAAGAATTAAGAAAAAAGAGTGAATTGTTCTATAATTCATCAGGAGACTACCATCTTGTTTACACTTGCACTTCATTTGCTGCCTTTATGTATTCTGTGATCATGTCCAGAGTTATAAATATTAACAGTTATATACAATAATACAGCAATTCCCACTTCTCTACTGCTAAAACTTGCAGTAAATATAAGGAAGATATACCTCATTTTTGTTTCACTTATCTTCACATCCTTTGAGGATGAAATACTCTTAGAAGTATGAATGTTAAATTGCACAAAAAGTTTCTTTAGTTTTAATGCTTTCACAATAATATTTGCATATTACTCTACAATGGTATTCTGCTTTCCTTTGATTCAGCTTCAGAATTTGGTTACATACTTGAGAATAAATGCTTTGCACCATGTTTGTATCACTTCATGCTTTCTATACTACATGTTCTTATGGACTGTGAGAAAGATTAATGGAAATGTTTCAGCTTTGTAGATGTGGTGCTTACGGACATGGTTGAGTGGTGGATTTGGCAGTGCTAGGTGTATGGTTGGACACAATGATCTTAAAAGTCTTTTCAAATCTCTTCCATGATTCTACGATTCAATTCTACACAAAAAGTAGTTTATACGTAGAGATACTATGTGGCAAATATGGAGTTCGGATTATTATAATTAGAGGTCAGTACCATTGTTGAACAGTTGAGTGGAATTTGTATAATAAACTGAAATATCACACTGCATCTCTAACTTTCATCAAAAGATATCGTACCTGAAAATAAATATGTGGGACATAAACATAAAAGCAAAATTTATTTCGAAAAGAGAAAGTGAGCAATCGCTGTCAGTGAAATTTCTAAGGCTACATTTCAATGACATATTATAGTGCTTTCTCGTTATAATGGTGTAAAAATGTCCTAATCCAATGTACATGATTAAGATATATATTTCAGAAGTTTTGTGTCACTGAACTCATGCAGTAGCTGAAACTAGCTTGTAAGTACTTATCTAGACCACTCTGTATAAAGTGTCCTTTCACTCTCACCAATATTCCAGGAATACTGTTTTATATTTCATCACCTTTCCATTATTAGTTTGGGTGAGACTTTTTTTGGAAGAAAAATCTCTAATTGGCTTCAGAACATAAGTTCCTTTTGAAATTGATGGTTGAGTGTAGACAAAGACTCTTTTGAAAAAAGATATCATTTAAAATCACACCTTTTGGCATCATAATTTCTCCTCTTTTAAAATATTATCCTCATCAAATTTTAAAAGCAAAAAATTTACTTTTTTAACTAGAGGATCTTCTTTAGGTATAATGTGTAGTGTCCCATAGGTAGTTCAGCCTTCTGTTACCAGCAGGGTTGAAAACCTTAGGCATTGAAGACAAATTCTATTGGCTACATCTTAAAGTGTAAAACGCTGAGGTCAGGACTGAGTTCAAGATTAAACAGAGAGAAGTATGTGAGTTGACTTAGCATATACTGTCTAGCTTCCAGCTCCAGAGTAGCCTGGCTTTTCCATGGATCTTGTGTCCTGTCAGCCTGATGTTGATGCATCAGACACCATGAAGCGTGTAAAATGTCACCACATACTTCTCTTTAGGCAACAAAAGTCCCCATAAGTACAACTGATAGATCTTAGACAGCCAGTTTGTCGATTAATGAGTTGGTGTCATCTATGCAGCGAGTTGAATCACTCTTTAAGCTGACTGAAGAGACTAGGAGTGGAATTAAGTTCCCTACATATATATATTGGACCTTCTAGAAGTTTCTTACAGGAACCACCTCTGTAGCCCCCTCCCCCACTACCAAAACTCTGCCACACACAAACACAATACACCTACCCATTTAGCAGTTTTCATTCCCACTACAGGGGTATACCAACTGTAAGTAGCAGTTGCATTGCAGTTTACAAGTGAATGTATTAATGCTGGCAAGAATTTTGTCCTATCGCCACCCCTCTTCACTTTTAATAATAAAAAGTCTTTTGGTTGTACGGCATTTGACCTCGTTTGTGTCTTAATCTCACTCTTGGGATCATATCTAAACCTCCCCCAACATTGGATTGGGACATGTAGGCAATCTCAAAGAATCTGTAGATGTTGCATAAGAATAAACCATACTATTCGTCAACCTGACTGTTTCTCTTGAATGCAACTGGACCTACAGCGTATGGGCTGTTCGTGTATCTTGTGTCAGGCCTCTAGTTATGGCAAAAATTGGCATACCTATTAAATCCAGCTGCCCCTGCTCCCTCTAATCTCTGAGGACCAGCAAGAACTCAAGGGGATTTATCTCTTAGCAGATTAATTTGTTACCTTAAATGCAACAGAGATATATATAAATAAGTATTGGTGGGGAGGGGAAGGAGAGTTGAACTGTTAGAATTATTTTTTTCACTAAAATCATGCATAAGGAAAGAGCTCAGGATGGATTGCTTTGCAAAAGGGATGATGATGATGGTAAGTGGGACTGTAGTTTGGTCAGCATATAAAACCATTCCTGGATGGTAATGAATGAAAATCAGTGATTTCTGCATTTCTATTTAAAATTATGTGATAGCCAAAAATCTTGCTTATAGAACAAATGCATTCATAACAAAAAATATATATATTTTTTTTTTTAAGAAGTCATTCTCCCACTCTTCATGAAGTTGTTAAAGGCAGAACAGTCAAGCAACTGGGTTACCATATAGGCATTCAGGGCCTTTCAGGATGCAGTTCTAAACAGGACTGCACTCATGCCATGGATAGATAAATAAATAAATAAATAAATAGATAAAGCAAGCCTTGCTTCTTTGTCAAATAAGAATACATCCTGTTACACAAGAGTGTTTGCAAATTGCTATGCAGGTCCACAATGCTTCCTCTTAAACAAACAAAGAATATTGTTCTTATCTAAAAACATGAATATTTTCATTATAGATTTAAGTTTGTAATTGTTTATCATTTCCAGGCCATATACTAGTGAAACATCATCCTTTGCCTTTCCTTTGTTCCCATACTTTTTTATTTATGTCCTGTAAATCATGTAATTAAACTTGGCATTACTGAAAAAGTAGTTAGCAAGAAGTAATTCATATTAATTTAAAGAGTAATCACATAATTATTTAATTATTTTTAAGCAAACTTTGGTTTGATACTTTATTTACTCCATGAATATTTCACATATTTTAAAGGGAAGAGTAAGCAAACTTTCTTTGACTATTTCCCCACGACAACATCACAGGAAAAAATAGTTGTTGGTTGTTTTGTTTTGTTTTGTTGTTGGTTTTTTTTTGTTTTTTTGGTTTTATTTTTTAACTGGAAAAAATAATTTATTTGCATATAGAAGCAAAGTTCTGCTGTTGTTTGAGGGAAGAAATGGTATGTAAGTGCATCATCTGCTTTACAGGATTACATTCGATATATTTAGTTGTTTTGTAAAAAGCAATGAAAATCATATTTATACTAGGAAGGTGTGACAAACAAATGCAGAACAAGCGACTTTGGTTTTATGTAAATGCATGTACTTCAATACACTCATGTTGCAGAGATTTGTCTAAATATTCTGAGTATTTTACATGATAAGGTGAGAGAGAATAGACCCACAATCAATGTATGATGAAAGTGTTACATGTGAACTGTTGATGTGCCTGTGATCAGATGGGGTCCATTAGAATATTCAAACACATCTGTCAGGGGAATTACAAGGTCACTAATATAATAGAGTTGAAACCCTGGTACATTCTCTTGATCTTTAGATCTTTTTTTAATAAATTGAAAGCTTGAAAACATTATTGTTAATTAAGATCTGAAAGAAGACTTTTTTTTTTTTTTTTTTTTTTTTTTTTTTAAATGACTGCTGATTGGCAAGAGCAGATGCTGTATATTAAGCACATACGACACTAAATCAACAATTCTTTTTGTTTTGGCACCCTTTCTTCCCTTAGTTCTTTTGGTACTGCTTGTCAAAAGCTTTTTGACATGAATATTTTTCAAACAAATACATCTTCTGAGCCTTCTCTTCTGTCAAGCTGCTTAGGATACTTTTTCCATATAGGAAATGTCTTTAGACTAATTCTCTGTTATCTGTCTCCTCTTAATATGCCACCAATGTCTTCATTATTTACTCCTTTTATTTGAAAAGCTTTTACCTTCCTGAGGAATGAGTGAGGACTGCAGACAATAGCAATTAACATTCTAAGCACACAATTTCCTTGGTTCGTTTGATTTAGTATCTTGAATTCCTTCTTTATTTACCAAGAAGGAGTATCTCCTATATTTCAGCTCACTAATTGCCAGGTCTTGCTAGACCTGACGACACATTTTTTGACAGAAGGATAATATTCAGTGAAAAATCCCAAACCAGATGAGAAAAAAATGGACCTTAATGTAACAGGCATTTTTTAATTTGACTCTCTGGGGCTGGCTACAAATCTTCCTAATTCTTTTTTGTAGAAATTACTAGTCTGGAAACAAGCCGGTGAATAAAACAAATCATACTTCTCACAGTTTACCTTTTTACATAAAGTATGACTCGCTTTTCTAAGCATCTGCCTTTGCTTGATTAGGTTGCTGTTGAGTTGGTGGCATTCTCTAAGCCTCTTTCATCTGATAACTTCACAGTTCTGATAATCATAGAATCATAGAATGATTGGGGTGGAAGAGACCTTACAGATCACCTAGTTCCAACCCCCTGCCATGGGCAGGGACACCTCCCACTAGCCCAGGTTGCTCAAAGCCCCGTCCAACCTGGCCTTGAACACTGCCAGGGAGGGGGCAGCCACAGCTTCTCTGGGAAACCTGTGCCAGGGCCTCACCACCCTCACAGGGAAGAATTTTTCTTACATCTAATCTAAATCTATGCTTTTTCAGTTTAAAACAGTTACCTCTTGTCCTATCACTATGCTCCCTGATAAACTGTCCCTTCCTATTGTTCCTGTAGGCCCTGTTTAAGTTCTGGAAGGCCACTATAAGGTGTACCTGGACCCTTCTCTTCTCCAGGCTGAACAACCACAACTGTCTCAGCCTGTCCACAAAGGAGATGTGCTCTGACCATTTTTGGGACATCCTCTGGACACTTGAACAGGTCCATATGTTTCTTATGTTGGGGGCCCCAGAGTACTCCGAGTGGTGTCTCACAAGAGCAGAATAGAGGGAGAGAATCACCTCCCTTAACCTGCCGGCCATTTTTCTTTTGATGCAGCCCCAGTTATGGTTGGCTTTCTGGGCTGTGAGAGCATATTGCTGGCTCATAGTCAGATTTCCACCCACTAATAACCCCACGTTCTTTTCTGCAAAGCTGCTCTCAATCCACTCATCACCCAGACTGTATTTGTGCTTGGGATTGCCTTGACCCATGTGCAGGACCTTGCACTTCACCTTGGTAAACTTCATTGAGGTTTTCACAGGCCCATCTTTCCATCTTGACAAGGTCCCTCTGGATGACATCTCCTCCCTCCAGCCGGTTGACTGCACCACACAGCTCGGTGTCATCAGCAAACTTGCTGAGGGTGCACTCAATCCCACTGTCCATGTTGCCAGCAAAGATGTTAAACAGTGCTGGTCCCAGTATGAACCTCTGTGGAGCGCCACTCATCATTGCTTTCTACTTGGACATTGAGCCATTGACTGCAACTCTTTAAGTGTGATGATCCAGCCAATTCCTTACCCACCGAGTGGTCCATCCATCAAATCCATGTCTCTCCAGTTTAGAGACAAGGATGTCATGCGGGACTGTGTCAAATGTTTTGCACAAGTCCAGGTGGATAATGTCAGTTGCTCTTCCCTTATCCACCAATGCTGTAAACCTGTCATAGAAGGCAACCAGATTTGTCAGGCATAATTTGCTCTTAGTGAAGTCATGCTGGCTGTCACCAATCACCTCCTTATTTTCCATGTGCCATAGAATAGTTTCCAGGAGGATCTATGTCATGATCTTGCTTGACACAGAGGTGAGACTGACTGGTCTGTAGTTCCCCAAGTCTTACTTTTTTTCCCTTTCTAAAATCTGGGGTTATGTTTCCCGTTTTCAGTCAGCAGGAACTTTACTGGACTGACAGGACTTCTCAAATAGGATCGATAGTGGCTTATCGAATTCCTGTGGATGCATCTCATCGGGTCCCATGTATTTCTGAGCCTTTAGTTTCCTTTAGATGGTCTTGAACCTGATCTTCTCCTACAGTGGGCGGTTCTTCATTCTCCCAGTCCCTGCCTTTGCCTTCTGCGACTTGGACACTGTGGCTGGAGCCCTTGCCAGTGAACACTAAGGCAAAAATTTGTTGAGTACCTCAACCTCCTCCACATCCCGGGTAACTAAGTATCCCGTTTCCATTCAGAGAGAGACCACATTTTCCCTAGTCTTCCTTTTCTCGCTGATGTACTTATAGAAGCTTTTCTTGTTGTCCTTGATGTCCCTGACCAGATATAATTCTATAATGGCAATGGCCTTGCTAGTATGATTCTTGGTTGCTCAGACAGTTCCTCTGTATTCCTTCCAGGCTACCTGTCCTTGCTTCCACACTCTGTAGGCTTCCCTTTTGTGTTTGAGCTTGTCCAGCAGTTCCTTGTTCATCCATACAGGTCTCCTGCTATTTTTACCTGGCTCCTCTTTGTTGGGATGTACTGCTCCCAAGCTTGAAGGTGATCCTTGAATATTAACCACCTTTCCTGGGCCCCTCTTCCCTCCAGGGCTTTATCCCATGCTACTCTGCCAAGCAGATCCCTGAAGTCTGCTCTCCTGAAGTCCAGGGTAGCAAATTTACTGCGCACCTTCCTCGCCACCTTAAGGATTTTGCCACCAGCTTCTCCTTGTGGGTGAGAACAAGGTCCAGCATAGGAACCCCTCATTAGCTCCTCTATCACTTGCAGAAGGAAGTTATCACCAATGCATTCCAGGAACATCCTGGATTACTTAATCCCTGCTGTGTTGTCCCTCCAACAAATACTGTGGTGATTCAAGTCCCCCGTGAGGACCAGGCCTTGTGAATGTGACCCATAAACTCCTCATCCATCCCCAGGCAGAGCTCCATGCATTCCAGCTGGTCACTGACATAGAGGATGACTCGCCCTACTCATCTCCCCTGCCTATCCTTCCATTCCAACACTCCAGTCGTAGAAGCCATCCCACAGAGATGACTCTGTGATTCCAATAAGATTGTAGCCCTACAGGAGTGTGCATGTCTCTAGCTCCTCTTGTTTATTCCCCATGCTGCATGCATTTGCATAGAGGCATTTCAGTTGGGCCTTCGATGAAGCTGACTTACTGGCTGGAATTCCTTTGTGCCACTCTTCAGGTTCTCTCCTGATGACCTGTGATCCCTCTCCAGGCTCTATTGCTGGCACCGGCATCTAACAGGTAGGAGTGGGACAGATTGAGGTAGATGATTGAGGTTCCCCTGCCCCAGTAGCTTTAGTTGCCCTAACTCTCTCAGCCTGTCTTCATAGGAGAGGTGCTCCAGCCCTCTGATCATCTTCAGGGCCTTCCCCTGGACTTGCTCCAACAGGTTCACATCCTTATGTTGGGGGACCCAGACATGAATGCAGTACACCAGGTGGGGGTCTCATGAGAGTAGACTAAAGGGGGAGAATCACCTACGGTCACACTTTTGTTTCAGCACAGAACACCCTTGATGTTCTGGGCTGCAAGAGCACATTGTGAGGTCATACTGAGCTTCTCGTCAACCAACATCCCCAAGCCAGTCTCCTCAGGGCTGGTGTCAATCCACTCATTACCAAGCCTGTATTTGTGTTTGGGATTGCCTTGACCCATGTGCAGGACTCACATTTAGCCTTGTTGAACTTCCTGAGGTTTACATGGGCCCACCTCTCAAGCCTGTTAAAGCCCCTCTGGATGACAACTCTTCCCTCCAGTGTTGACTGCACCACACAGCTTGGTGTCATTGGCATACTTGATTAGGGTGCACTCAATCTGACTGTCCATATTGCCAATAAAGATATTAAGCATGCACGATAATATAAAGAACATACCTGTAAGGACTATAATAGTTATTCATTTGAACAGCAACAAAGAGCAAACCAAAAATGTGGGCAATTCTTTAAACCTTAAGATGAAGAAAACTTAGAAAATAATAATTTATTACAGGCAATTTGCAATTCTTGTTCTTATACCAAGGAAAGAATATAAACCTTTCAAACCCTGAAAGCCCAAGAAAGCAGTCAAATATTTGGCCTTTTTTGGGTCAATACAATACTGCTTAGCCATGAATCCAAAAGATTTTAACTTATCATAATTACTGTTGTTTCATCTGACATAAGTGTGCCAGTAGAGTTACTGATGTTTTCTGGACTTGGCTCTAAAACTCAGATTCTCATTCAACTTAACAATATATAAGAAATAAAAGCTTAGTCAGAGAGGCTTTAATTTTACTAATCCCTGCCAGGACAGAACATTACAAAAGAACACTACAAACCATTATAGCCTTCTAACTACCCCAGAAATGGTACCCAAATCTTTGAGTGACAGAATATACTGGTAGTTTGAACCTGAAGTTGTTGAAACAAAGTCCTGTGACTATTTTTTTTTTTTTTTTCCCCTTGGTGATTGCTCCTCTTCTTCTAAAGTTTATACAAAAAAGCCTCCACAGTTTAATAAAATAATTTGGAAAAAAAAATCTAGTTGTATGAATAAAATGAAATTAAATGATACTGTCCTTTGCTTAGTTGAATAATAAAGTTTATATTGACTTTTCTTCCAACAGGTTATTTAATTTTATTTTACATACTTTTCTTTGGACAAAGTGAAATGTAAAGAAATAAAACATTTTTTTGAATATCATCAAATTATCTCACTCCTGGAAAGTACCCAATGAAATGTTTAGTGCAGGCTTTAATGCTAAAATCTAAAAGAAGACTTCATAATTAAATTGAAGAAATGCAGGAACAGCAGAGAAAGAATGGTGAAAAAGAGTGAGAAACAGCAGAGGGAACACCAAAGTCAGAGCAGGAGGGGGAACAGTCCATGCTAGGGCAGACAGACACACTGCATACCATGGAGGACCTCATGCCTGAGTAGGCAGGTATTTCTTGAGAGAACTGTAGGCCATGTTGAGACCAATTGGAGCAGACTTTTTTTCCCCTGAAGGGACTGCAGCTAGTGGAGAGGGCCAACCCTGGAACAGGGGAAACGTATGAGAGAGAAGCAGCGACAAACAACTGTGTACTAACCACGCCCCCTACCTATTATGGTGCTCAGTGGGGCTAGATGTGTTGGGAGTGAACTCTGGAGAGCCAGCAGGAAGGGTCTTGTTTTAATGTTGGTCTTTGTTTCTCACTACCCAAATCAACCTTAATTGGCAATAAATTACATTAATTTTCCCCAAGCTGAGTCATCTTTTCCTACAACAGTAACTGACAAGTGATCTCTCTACTTTTACTTAGGCCTATGAACTTTCACATCCTGTTTTCTCCCACTGTCCCACCAAGGAGGGGAAATAAGATAAGCAGCAGGGTAGGAATTTGGCCCTTAGCCAACATTAACCCACTATGGATTCCTAAATCAGATGATGAACCCTACAATATTTTCTATAATGTGTCCAGTCAACTCTATGCTGGTGATTTCAATTCAATCTTTTAACAACCAAGTAATTACTTTACTTCCAATCTCTTCAAATAAATTTTCAAGCCCACATAATTATATTCACTAATAAAATTAATAAACATAAAAACCACAAAATACTTACAAATTCTGAAAATTTTATTTATAGAATCACAGAATGACAGTATCACACAATGGTTGGAAGGGACCTCTAGATGTTATTTGGTTCAACCCCTCTGCTCAAGCAAGGTCACCTACAGTAAGTTACTCTGGGTCAAGTATAGATGGCTTTTGAGTAGCTGTATGGATGGAGACTCCACAACCTCTCCGGGCAAGCTGTGCCAGTGCTCAGTCATTCTCACAGTGAAAAAATGTTTCCTGTTGTTCGGACAGAACCTCCTGTGTTTCAGTTTGTGCCCATTGCTGTGATCCTGTCACTGGGCACCACTGAAAAAAGCCTGTCTCCATCTTCTTTGCACCATCACTTCAGGTATTTATATTCATAGATGAGATCTCCCCTGAGACTTCTCAATTCTGGGAGAGAGCAGCAACTCAGCCTTTTGTCATAGCAGAGATGCTTCAGACCCTTAATCATCTTCGTGGTTCTTTGCTGGACTGTCTTCTGTGTGTCCATGTCTCTTGTACAAAGGGGGCCTATAACTGGACACATTATTTCAGGTGTGGCCTCACCAGTGCTGGGTAGAGGGTAAGGATCACCTCTTTCAGTCTGCTGGCAATACTCGTAATGCATCCCAGGATGCCATTTGTCTTCTTTGCCACAAGAGCACATTGTTGGTTCAATGTTCAACTTGGTGTCTGCCAGGACCTTTTCTGCCAGGATGTTTTCCAGCCATATATTGGCATATCAGAAGATGTACAGATTTGCATTATATCAAGGAAATGACCTCATGGAGAAAAATCTGTCTTTTCATATAGTTGGAACATTTTAACTAATTCAGTTTTCAAAAAATCAATAGATCCTTTACCTGGGTAGAAAACACTTCAACACTTACTCCCCCAGAAATGAACAGTAAAAACTGAATCCCTCTGAAGAGTATGACAAAACTTCCATTCTACCAGAATGTTTCTGAATATACTTACATATATATTTATATATAAATTTTATGATAATCTGTACACTGCAGTGCACAGTAACATAAATTACACAGTATTACATATTAGATAGCTTGTACCAGCATTCATCCATGACATATCATAAAGTCTTTTGCCTAACAGTCAAACCTGCCTATCTGTAGAAATGTAATATCATATAATCATTAAAAATATGACTGCATATTTAAAGGTTATAAGTACAGCACCTGAACTTTTTTTTTTTTTTTTTTGTATTATTCAGAAGGTAGCATGAGGACTTACAATACAAACCTTGTTTGATCTAAAATCAGGTTTGTTTTTTGTTTTTTTTGGTTTTTTTTTTCCATGAGCTAATTTATACATATTTAGTCTGTACATCATAAATATCAATATTAGAATACTTCTCCGAGTTTGAGTACTTGCAGAATCATATTTATCTTCGATTAATTAGTTAATCTTTTACTTAAGAGTTACTGAAGTTGCATCCTATTAACAGAAAACAAAGCTCCTATTTTTAGAAATTAAGAATGACAGATCAAAGATTAATCATCCCAAGACACATTATATTACTCTGAGCACTTTGTTAAAATGATCACAAGAGATTGGGGAAGAAAGAATTTTCTTCCTTTTGAAACTAGCAGAATGACTAGGATTTTTGTGCCTTTATCTGCAGTGTGAAGAATGTTCTGCTTCAAGGATCATCTGGGCATATTTCACTCTTTTTCTGGGTTTTATAGCACTAGATGAGCTTTTGATCTCTTCAGAAAGCCTTTGTGCTGTTTTGTTTCTCTGTCCTGTGAACTACAATACACAGTTTCTTGTAGGATTCTGGGGATCACTAGTTCAATGTTTAATGCGTATGTATTGACAACTGCAGGAGACATGTTCAGTGACCAAATTGCCATTCTTTTCTTAAAAAAAAAAAAAAAAAAAAAAAAAAAGGTGTGTTAAGTTTTCACATACTAGGAGCATTGAGTTGGGATCTTTTTAGAATATATAGATCATTTATGCAAATTTGAGTACTGGTGTTTTCCACAAATTAGGATCCAATTCCTCAAATTAAACACCCTTAAAACAAGAAATCTGTGAAAAAAAATGACAGTAATTCAGATTCACATGGTGATGTTAGTTACTTCAAAGGTAAAGTTTTAGGAATCTGGCACTTATATCTGGAGTCTGCTACAATAAGTTAAATACATGTTCTTTCTTCAAGCTGTGTGGAAAATTATGTATTTCAAAATATGATTCACAAAAGCGACTTTGTAGATAGGAATTCAGAAAAAGTTATTTTAGCACTCCCATGGACAAAGATTCCCTCTAAAGAGATTCACCTTAAAAAAAAAAACAACAAACAAACAACAAAAAACACAGGATAATTCACTGTTTTATTTAAATGAATAGGAAGTAAAGCAGTGGTTCTGTGACTTGCCCATTCAAAAGTAGAACATGAAAAGTAAAGCATTTTTGTCTTTAGTTTTTTGGTCCTCTTGAACATGTCTGAAATCTCGAATCAAATTTGGATTCTATCTAAGGTACCTTATTTTGCAAGTTATAGTGTGATTCATGTGGATGAAGTGATCTGCCTAAATATTTTAGTTGATTTATTCTTATTCCAGACTAATTCATTAATTTATACAAAGTATGACAACAAATTTGAGAATAGTTTTAACTTCCAGTATATGAAGTCACTGAGACAAAACTGAGCTCTGGAACCTATGTATTCTTAGTTCCAGGTAAGTTTCATCATCAGGGTTGAAAATGTAGGATCTCCCACACAGACTAACACCACTGAACTGAAGAGAGTAAGTAATACCAGTAAGAGACTGTATGGAAGGGCTTTAGATGGGGACAGAACAGTTTTGAATTCACAGATATTTACTGAAAGAAAAGTAACAGTCTAATCAGGAACATTTTATTTAATGTTTAAGGTATGCTTTCTTTTGGACAAAGAACTTCTTGTCCCACTTTTGACTTGCATTCACTTTTAGCATCTAGACTTTAAGAGGAAGCAAGCAGCCAATTCAATGTGAATGATAGAGCAAGCTTCAACTTTATTGAAAGAAATCACACCTTATATAAGCATTCTACAATACACTACTGGCAACTTTATTGGATACATTTAAGAAACTACATTATAATATCTCAGCCGTTGGGTACATCTAAAAGGTCACATTGTAATACCCCAGCCCCCTGTGGCATTTCTGGTATGCATAAACATCTTTCTTGCTGTGAACCTGCTTCCCTCCCAGGGCTGTTTTCTCTCACCCCCAAGGTCATAATGTACCCCAACTTATCTCCCTGTTCTCACAACAGTCCTTGTTATCATCAATGTACACTGGGTTTTTTCCTTTGTTTACCTCAGGTGGCTGTGACCAACTTCTGCAGGGAGCTATGGCTGACCAGCTCCTGCAGGGAGCTATGGCCTTGCTCTCTGCAAGCCGTTCTCCAACAACTAGATATTAGGAAGCATTTCTTTCCAGAAGGGGTTGTTAGGCATTGGAATGTGCTGCCCAGGGAGGTGGTGCAGTCCCCATCCCTGGAGGTGTTTAAGAGTCAGGTCGACAGTTCTTAGGGATATGGTGTAACTGGGAACTGCCAATGTTAGGTTAATGATTGGACTGGATGATCTTCAAGGTCTTTTCCAATCTAGATGGTTCTGATCATCTCACGGTAATCTGGTTATCTAACCTTCTTTTGGTGTAGACTTTCTGGTCTTCAGTCTTCAACAGCTGTCAGATTTTAGCTATGGATTTCATTCTTGCCCATTTTTTCTTCAGCTCTTCCCCTCTGTGGGGTACTCATCTAATAATCTCTTGCCTACATGCTCTGGGTATTCCTTCTCAGACATGTTCATACTTTCTGCTGTTTTCTAGTGTGTTAAAGTTAGTAATTCCAATGTCTTTTCTTAACTTATTTTCCAGACAGTTTACTCCTCATTCCAAAGTTGCTTCCTGTCTTTTCTCACCCTACCTCATAGATTTTTTCATGCTCTTCTTTCTCTAGACCTTTGTCCACATTCATGTGCATCTACTTTCAACAACTTCTTTATCCTAAATCCCTCCCCTCTGCAGTTCTGGATTATATTATTCCCAGATTTACCATCACAAAATCTCCCCCTCTTTCCAGACAGAGGGAGTTTAGGCAAATACTATAACAAGCTAAGCATGTAGTGGTAGTTCCTCAGATTTTCAGCATTTTTCATTCATAAACTTCTTGAGCCATGATAGTGTCTTTTAATTTTAAAAATCAAGATTATTCTAAATATAAACATAAAGATATGCCACAACTCTTTCTAACTTTCACAGAAGAAGCAGAAAGTCAAATAAGATCAACTGCAGGTTTCCTACTGAAATTTGTTGTCATCAAATCAATGCTAGGTCCTTGGATAGGAGTAAGCAGAAGTGAAAAACAAAAGGGTTAAGAGGTTCAGAAAAGCAAGCTAATGATCACATCCTTATTGACTGATTTATTTTGTAATATTTTTAATTAGGAACAATTCTGAATTATGCATCAATCCATCACTGAAATGGAATCTGTGCACATCAGAGATAAAAATGGCACATCTGAAACTTCTGACATTTTAGTAATTACCATATTATCAAATATTTTATTTTCCCTTCATTGCTCATATAGTCATTTATTATACAGTTTAGTGGCACCAAGTTCTGGGGAAGGTACTAAAATTTAACTTTATTTTAGCTGTACTATAAACAAGAACATAGCTGTAATGTAAGTTTGAGTGATACTACAAGACTTACTTTCTTGAGACTTCAAAATTGTTTGAAATGTTCATATTTCAGTTAATAAACTCATTTTTTTTTTCAACACCGTTATATGTAGAATGAGTTTACATTATTTTATAGAAACTGTTCATATAAAATAACCTTTTAAATATTTTTTTTATTGAAATGTATTGGATTTACCTTGTATGACAAGGCAATTTTGTCTACAAAAAAATACAAATAACCAATATTTTACTGAGTTAAACTTTGTTGAATCTTGTAGACATTGGTTTCATCAGGAGTACACAGAACATTCTAGTTTCGTTGGGTGTTATCAAGCCAGCTATTCTTACATTACATTTAAGATTTTGGTTTGGACAGACCATATAAAAATTTGCAAATTTAGTCTTGTATACAGATAAACCTGCAGAGTACTTTCTCAGTTTAGTTCAGATTTCTGCCTGTGATACTCATATAGCATTGGCCACACACCAGTTTCAGTTTTCAGAGCAAAAACTTGAAAGATCATGTAGAAAACTTAATTCCATTCACTTGTCTCTGAAATACCAAAGCCCCAACCTATGCTTCATGTTGCTTTGCTGCTACTTAAGAAGTACTTTCTGATATCATGAAGGGGATTTGACTTTGAGTCCTACTTTCGGCAGCCTAATTCCTTGATTGAATGGCAAAGGTAGGACCTAACAACTGCAATACAGGGAGGATTCTGAGCTTCTGAAGTAATTTTTATCGCTGAACTGAGGTCTATTCAGATAAAAACTTTTTCCTAAAGCGTAGAAATCAAGTAGGCTTGTTAATATGTAGGTCCTTGGAAATCACATACTGTTAGTTCAGCTTTACTTCATATTAGATTTGACACTTCACAGGCTGATCTTTTCTGTCCTTATGTACATATGTTTGAATGATTCCTTTTTGTTCTCAAGATTCTTTAAGAGGTGCCTGGCACCTAAAAGAAAGTCACTATCTTATCCCTAGAGAACATTTATTTTAGATTTACTGTAACATCATGAACAAAAGTAAGAAACAGGTAACAGGGAAAACAAGCAAGCAAACAAACAAAACATAAGTAACTTTTAAAAGTTTCTTAGTGAAACCAGTGCATCTTGACAATATTATTTTAACTGTGTGGTAGCTGTTAGGTATACTCAAAAGTCTTCTGAGCTGACTGAACTGCTATGTTAAAATAAAAGCTTTTCAGTATTTTGAAACCAAAGGTGCTACTTTGACATGTTTGATCTTCTGGAATATGAAGAAACATTTGCTGAAATAGGGAATACATAGCAAGTTTCCATGTGACAGATAAGTGCTTCTTGAGATTTACTCCTGATGCACAGTGGTATTGAAATAAGCAACTCTATGGGCTGCTGTGATTAAAAGGAGCATACTTTGAATAAAAGAAGCAATGTATCTTTCACTTTTTGATTTTGTTAAACAAATAAAGGAAAAGGCATAATCTATATTAATTATCCCTGATTTCTCTTTTTCTTTTAAAATTTCTATGAAATTTTGATTATAAATTTCAGAAGAATCTTATTTAATGTTTTTGAATTTACACACTGATCATTAAAAAATAATTAAATATAAAACCTGAAAGGAAGTAAGAATAAAGAAATAATCATGTACCATAAAACAGTACTCAGGAAAGTATGAGTTTACTAAGAAATCACAAGTTTTTCATTTGACATAGTATTTTTTCTCTCTCTAAATTGAACTTTCATTGCAATCTTATTCATTAAAAACTGTCTTGCTTTGCTTCTTCATTATATGCAAAGAGCTTTGCAATTTTATCAGAGACATGATTTTCACATCTTTTGATATTTTCAGGTGGAGTAAGTAAATTTCATTTGTGTATACTAGATCTTTGCTCTGGGGATTCTCCCTGCAAGTCCTTCATCTCTCTGCATGGTCTTATCAGCAGATTTTTTATAGGTGGGTGCATATGAACAATTAAGTTTGAGCAGGTAATGTCCCAAAGATTTCCTGTATACTGTTTACTGACAGTTAGGGATACAACAATCTCCTCAGAAACACACTGAAGATAAGAAAATATTTTAATTCCAGAACTCAAAAGCCTAGATGACAAGTTTTTGTCATCCCACCCTTTTCATGCTCAATAATAGAAGAATGGACAATGACTCTTTGGAAAGTGAATATCAAAGTTATCTTGCAGCATATAAAGGCATTACAACTGTTCAAACATTTATTTTTTTGCCCAAAATAAATTGTAAACATCCTTTGTGAATTTAATTTTTCCATTTGCTACACAGTAGAGAGCAAGTAATAAACTTTACACTAAAAACTAATTTTGGGGAAGAGGAATTTGACAGAAGCATGGCAACTTCAGCCTCTCAGTATCTTCTAATTGTGCATCAAATATAGATTCTCCGTTTCTAAAAATAAAATAAATGCATTGCAATGTCTTTCATTCTGAAATACAAAGCAACTCACACCCTATTTCTAGGTAAATATATATTCTGTAAAATAGATGTTATACTTTCCATCAAGTTGTTAAATAATTAATTAAACCATAATTTATGACACTGACATGACTTTGGAAAAGAGTATTGGAGTAAATCTAGTCTTTTCCTATCTAAACTGTTAGCCTCTTGGGATGACATCACATTTGAAAATAAGAGAAGCACACAAGTTACATAACATCTAGACCATCTACTGCTTTGAAGAAGTGAAGCATCGTTTCCAGAGTGGTTTCTAGCTATCCTCCTCGAAATTAATAAATGGAAGAATGCTCATGGAAAACTTGTAGTTTTTTAAAAACACATAATGTTGGTAGAACTTGAGGAAATAATTCTCATGTTCTTTCTTTCTTTCATTTCTTTCCTATTGTCATCTTCTACCAGAGGAAACAACTTCTGCAAGTCAGCAAATAAAATTCAAAACTGATTGGTTTGTTTTTTCTATATTAGTTTGTCTACAAATCAAGCAAGTTATTTTTGTTATCCCCATTATTATTCAGATACAATTTAACACTATGAAATCTCAAAATTTTATTGGGAACTCAATGTTACTGAACTTTCTCTGCCCTGCCTGTCAGTTGCTGATAATATTTGCACTAATTAATCCTACTCTGTAGAGCACACTGTATTCTGTGCTTGTAACAGTTCTACTTCTTCCTACCTTACAGTCTCTATACTTTTGTAAGTTTATTGCTATCTCTTTTTCATTAAATTATTTAGTCACATATTTCAGATGCAGATAGGCATCAAAACTGGTTATTCTTGTGCAGCTGATTGTTAATCTGGGTGTTATGATGCTCTTGATAGAATTCATCTATTACAGAGAAGAGGAGATACAGAGAAATAGAATGTATTGATCTCCCAAGTCCAATAAACCTATTAAATTTTGCTTACACAACATATGTACAGTGCTTTGCAATGTTTAAAAATCTGAAAAGCTTACTTTTATGGGCTATCTCAAGATAACAGTATATATTGTTTTAATCTCCAAAAAGCTTAGGGAAGATGAAAGGATACCACCAAGAGAAAAATATTATTTAAGGTTCCAATCTTAGTATTGATTTCAGGAAAATGACTCCCCAGAAACAAAGATAAACCCCGATATAAATTACTGTGGGAATAGAAGTTGATGGGTTATAGTCTTTTCTACAGAACTGAAGCTGTGGACCCTGTCATGAAGAAATATATCTATAATAAATTCAGAATCTATGCGTCATTCCCTGTCATACAATTTCTCAAAATATAAAGCAAACACCTTGTGTGTGCAAGGCTTTGTACAGTTACCCTTATTTTATAGAAGTAACTGAGGAAGATAATATGAGCCATTCACACAAGACAGCAGAACTGACAAAGGATGTGAACTTCCGAGTTCAGTTCAGATCACTGGATCACAGTCTCTTTTTCCTTGTTTGTTTTTTGGCTTTTTTCCATCTGGTTGTTTTAATTTCTGTTCTACTGGAAGGAAATAGATACTGATGGAAATACATTAAAGTCAGTGCTGTCTCTGCCATGCACTAGAGGGTATTTAAGACAAGTAACACTTTTGAGTGAATTTTCTAGTACATCTTTTAAAAAATTGTAAGCAAAGAACCTTTATCAACACCTAAGTTTGGAAAAAAAACCCAAAACCACAATGCCAAAACAAAGAGAAAAGTTGTATGAGCTAGGCTATCAAAGTAAAAATGTAACAAGGATACTATAAACAGCAAAATATCAATAAACTTAGCTAACTTCCAATTACATTTCAATATTTCAAAGACATTAGCATTAATGGTCAAGGAAATTTAACACTGATAGTGCAGGACAACCAATATTTTTGTGATCTTCAGCTGAAAGCACTAAACTTCTGCCAAAAAGGATTATTGTGATGTGTACCTCTGCTATGGTTGCAGGACTGCTAAACTCTTAGGTTGAGCTGTGCCGTGTCACAAATGTGAAGGAAGGAATATATTTTATCCTAATTTGATACTCTCTTCTTCCTTGTGCAGAATGTCAAAAGAAAGAGAATGCAAGTGTGTGACACAATCTGAAAAGAATGCATAACGCTGAATATTTAATTTTGAGTTTATATTAGAATGTGTCAGGTTCAATTTAATATATATGGTTATTGCTATTGGGGAGATGCTGCAGTGACCAATATTCTGGGCAGCTATGGCCTGCCTTGATAGGAAGAAAGGTGCATAGAAAAACATAGCCAGTAGATGTTATATTCAGTGGTGTAGCTAGTGTATTCGCAGGTAACGTTACTAGTGCACCAAAAAGAAATAAGACTGCTGCGTTATGCACAATGGTGTAATGTGGAAGTTTTAAAATATAAATACTTAGCCTTGTAGTTACAAGATGGACTGGAAATGCTATTTAATAAAGTATACAACCTGGAAATATTTGAAAATATTTCTGACAATGAACATTGCTAAAGGAAAAAAAAAAAAACCCTGTTAAATATTTAATATATTTCATACTCCAGTAGACATGAAAATTTCAAACATTAAAACAGAAATGTTACATGGTGTGTATACTAGATAAGTAGTGAAGTAAGAGCAATCTGAAATGTGGAGGTACCTGAGTTATATGTTTAAGGAGAAGCAACTTGAACAATGGATAAAGTTCAGATTTTTAGAAAGATCATTCATTGTTGACTACTGAACACTGGGCAATTCAGACTGATGTCTTGAGTCACACAAGTTAAACATAAATGCTCTAGTCACAGTATTGCATTCATGCTGAAGAAAGTAAAAAGATAGTAAAAGTATAGATTATTTTAAAGGTCAGTACATATATTTCATGCTGGAGTTTAAAATTATTTTTAATGAAAGTTTTGTTAAATCTAGTGGAAAAATATTTAAGCTGATATTCCACAATTGTCAGTCTTGAGATGGGTTATCCTTTTGATGATCTTTCTTCCTCTCACTTCCACACTCTTACTTTCTCTTTTTTTTTCTTGTACAGACAAAAATGTAAAGCTCTCATAGAATCCAAGCTCTCATTGTGATGCTCTCTGAATCTGTTAGAGAAAGAAAGCCTTTAATACTATTATCCAATTCACATAGGTATGAAAGCATCAGAAATAGCATGGCCAGCAGGGACAGGGAAGGGATCTGACCCCTGTACTCGGCACTGCTGAGGCCGCCCCTCGATTCCTGTGTTCAGTTTTGGGCCCCTCACTCCAAAAAGGACATTGAATGACTCGAGCGTGTCCAGAGAAGGGCAACGGAGCTGGTGCAGGGTCTGGAGCACAGGTCGTACGGGGAGCAGCTGAGGGAACTGGGGGTGTTTAGTCTGGAGAAGAGGAGGCTGAGGGGAGACCTCATCGCCCTCTACAGCTCCCTGAAAGGAGGTTGCAGAGAGGTGGGGGTGAGCCTCTTGAACCAAGAAACAAGCAATAGGTCAAGAGGGAATGGCCTCAAATTGCGCCATGGACGGTTTAGTCTGGATATTAGGAAGTATTTCTTTCCAGAAGGGGTTGTTAGGTGTTGGAACAGGCTGCCCAGGGTGGTGGTGAAGTTCCCATCCCTGGACGTGTTTAAGAGTAAGGTTGATTTAGTGCTTAGGAATATGGTGTAGATATTATGTGTGTCAATTGAATTATGTTCTGCTATTTCTGAGCTTTGTAATTTTTATTAATTAATAATGAAGCATCACATAAAATTTTGATAAATTATGACTAACCATCTTGACTGCTCATTAGTGGAACAGTATATGTTTCCAATAAGATTGTGAAGAACCAAGACTTGTTTCCAGAAACTTTTAGTCCTGAATGTAAAATTGAAATGAATAGTCCTTTCAAGATTATATATAGCCTGAGTTTTCCTATGGTACAAGTATGTGAAGCCAAAATCCTTCTTCCTGATGCCTCAACACATTTGATATATATTCTGAGCAGATTATGATACACTTGAGTGTCAACTTGAGATTCAGAGTGGGCACAGAGTGCCCACAGGCACATAAAGATTTTAAGAGATTATATGCAATGGACTCACTTCACCATACCTCAGACACCAGTGTACTGAAATTTGAGAATAAAGTGAATATTTTACTAGTGATAATGTTTCCATATGCATTAATCATGTTGAACCAATCTGAAGCCTCTCTAAATTAATAAAACAAAAATATCCGTTCCAAAATAGATGAGTTAGTTAAGAAATGGGTGATATACCCTGCAACACATCTTCCACATCTGAAAATAAGTCCGAATATTTCTTATGGAGTTTCAAAGGAGTCCAAAATCACCTCTAAACTAGATTTCTGGTCACTTAACATATTATCACATTAGACTAATCAAAGTTCTAATTAAACTAGCTAACTAAAGTACCAAGATAATTACAGCTTCTGAAATGAGTTGTTTAATTTTTCATTGGAGGAACTGATGGTAGAAGTCCTACTCCAAATATGTTTATATTGATTCAGGTGCCGATTTTAGGTTTGATCTAAGAATTTGTTCTTATTACATCTTCCTCTGGAACATTATTTGATTCATGCCAGATGAACTGAAAGTGAAAACCTCACTTATAAAGTAACACACATTTCTAATAAAGCTAATACAACATTTTGCAGTATAGTACTTTTCCTTTGAGAATGCTGATTTGATAAAAAACGACTTCTTACAAATGGGTCAAAATTGTTGAAGATTAAATTTATTATTGACTATGTTTCTACATCCATTTATTAATCTGAATTTCCTGCTTGATAAATAAATCAATGCTTTCTAGTACAGAATAATTTTATATTTTTATATTTTATATTTTTATAAATATATATTTTTTATATATTTTTAAAAAGAGAATGCAAGTTCCTTTTTTCTGGCTTTTTTGGATTTAGAAAAACTTTGGTACTAAATTTCAAAGAATAAAATACGATTAAATCAGTCGGTAATACTTGAATAATTTCAAACACCTGCTTTCTTCTATTGGGAAAGGAAAAAGTCCAAATCTAAATTTTAGTTAAATATTTTGTGTCCAGCTACACATTTTTGTCGTAGTTTGAGCTACACAGCCATTCACTCACCCACTTTCCCCCTGCGCTAGGAAGAAGAAAATGAAGCAAAAGTCTCAGAATTGAGATAAGGACAGAGACGGGTGCTTCACTGTTACAGGTACAGACAAAAGGCAGATTCATTAGGCAAAGAAAAAGGACATCACTTTAATTCAAACACTAGCAAAACCAACACTTAACAAAGTGGGACAGTGAGAAGTGTTACCAGATCTTAAAAACACCTTTCCTCCACCCTTCCCTTCTTCCTGAGCTGTTTTGCTCCTGATATCTCTAGCTCTTTTCCCTCAGCTGCACAGAGGCAGGGGATGGGGTGCTGTCAGTCTTCCACGTCTTCCTCTAAGGAGGGGGGAAGCACTCTTCTGCATTCTTCCCCCTGCTCCAGTGGTGTCCCTCGCACAGGAGACAGTCCTCCACAAACTACGTCTGGAATGAGTCCTCCCCACTGAATGTATTCTTCTTGAGATGCTCCTTCATGGGTCATCCCTGCGTATTGTATATGGTATCATGTTCATAGTCTCAGTGTGAAACTCTAAAGTTGTATGGCTATGACAACATTGGATCTCTTTTAATCCACCTTTTCTCTCAAGCCCCTGCAATGGGCATATGACTGAGATATTTTTAGTCTATCTTTTTCAGTTGGGTAGACCTTAAAAAATGTCAGAGCAATGTTACAGGTTTCTGGTTTGATATTTCTGCAATGTTTTGCTAAGAATACATGTCACATGTTATGCAACAGTGACACACAGAAATACTTGGAGGTGAAAGTACTTTTGAGATAGCTTTGGTAGTTTATGAAGCAAAAGTAGCCGAGATTGGCACAGCTGATACAGTGATTGTTACAGATGTTCTCAAATAAACAACCAACCATCAAAAATAATAATAAAAAATATTATTAATACAGTTAACTAGCTGTCCATAAATTACAAGTTTGAATGTCTGCGGGAGGAGAACAGAACAGCTTTCTAGGGTTTAACGGCAACCCAGAACACATAACAAAAAACTCTATAGGGTTTAATGGTAATGCAAAACGCTTTATCACTCACCTGGCAAGTGAGGGCTCTCAACCTTGAGGACCTGCTCAGGGCATCGTACCAACCCAAGGCCCCTCGAGGAGTTTCCTTGGGCAGCGTCCTGACCCAAGGGGAGAGTCCTCAACCACAGCTGCTGCTCCAGGGGACGAGCTCCAAATGTCTCCCGCAGGGGACTCCATTGATCCCCAGGCCGAGTCTGACCTGGAGTCAACAGCGGCTCCCATTGGCTCCAACTACCGCGAGGCCCCGAGAACAAAGGCAGCCCGGAGCTGATACACTGCAGCAGACAAGAAGCTCTGCTTTCATTAAGAGGGTGCACCTGCCACAATGATATAAACAGAGTGATCACTGAGGAAGAACAAAAATCTCAGAACTGTGCTTGTGTACTTGTACATCTTCTTTGATGAATCTTTTTCGCTGACCACAAAAGAGATCCAGAAGTGAAATAACATATCTGGAGCATGGATGATCCCCGGAGGACTGAGGACATGGAAGTAAACTGGAAGCCAAGGTTTTTGCCAGAGTAAAATGGTTCAAATTATTTTGGCCTGAAGGCTGGAACAGACTATTCCCTGAACTGAAGACCTCTGTACCTAGTCAGTATAGAATATGTAGCTATCTTTAATTATGTATGTGTTTTGCTGATTAGGGATATCGAACTCAGACACCAGAGTGAAAAGAGCAAGTGTATTTTACTAGAAATAACTAAAGAATATAACAGAATAATACAGAAAACATACAACAAGAAAAGACAGAATATGCACTTAAACAAATAGGAAAATACAGGGTAATGTATCAAATAATTTCTACCTGAGAGAGAGAGAACAGTGATTAAGAAAGATCCCTCACCACTCGCACACGTTCCCATCACCCAGCCCCGCAGTGGCTGGGCAGCCGCCCCGGTTACAGCGAGGATTTGCAGAGACTGTCCCGGCAAGGGGGAAATCCTACACGGGGCGTCCACCCATAGGTGAGGCTGCCAAAGTCGTTGTGACTTTGGGTCCAGCCTTATATACCCCAAAATCAGCAAGCCAGAATAGCTGGCACCTTTGTTTTGAGCGGAAATACCTGGTTTCAATCTCACATTAGATTCCCCCAGAGCCTGGCCAGGGCTCAGGGAAGGAGCTGAGGGAGTTTCTCTGTTTATCTGATGGGATTATGCACAAGGTCTCACATCAGGTCTCAGGGACAGACACCTGCCTCCATGACTCTGTTGTTCTGTTCACACACAAAGGAAAGGAAAGATACATTCAAGGTAGCTACACCTTCCATGCATATTTCATTAATGGTTACATAATACTGAGTTAACAGTTTTGGTTCAGGGCCTGTTGCTCAGGCTTCAACACTTCCACCTTTTACATCAGAATAGGTGGTTTGCTATAACTCAGTATAATACCTACTAGCACAATGGCGTTCAGTTATAAAATATACACGATTCATCTATAGGTCAACTCTAGCTTGGGATTATTGTCCAAGCCATAGCACTTTAGTATGCGATATAGGATATTATGTACATTATAAAGTTTCTTTCTATAGAGATACAGGCTACTTTGGGAACATGTATCTTTGGTGATTATTGTGGTATATATAAGAATAACTTTTTTTTTTTTTCTCTCTAGCCCTGTAGCTCAGAAAATACAATATTGCCATTGTTATTCACAAACCATAGCCTTTGTAAGAAACCTGCAAGGACTCAGAAATATGACTTGTCAGGCTTGCTTTTTCTGGACTTGGTCAGGCTTGCCTGAACCTATGTTTCAGTTTGTTTAGACATAACAGCAATTGTCTAATTACAAGGTTACTACTGTCATCATCTTAGCTTTCTGATTGTGTAGTGTAGTCCCTTTGTTATATAACACCGATCTACAAAGTAGTTCTATAACAGTTTTATAAAAAGTATTTTTCCAATTATCTATTACCTTATAATAAAAATATAACACAGAGATGTTCAGTCATGGATGACAACAGGGGCCTTGAAAGTCTGGGTGCACAGGTCTATAAATAAATCTCCAATGACCAATTACTGATCATTAACAGAATGGTATTTTGGGAGATGGGTAAAAAATGTTTTAGGCATTTTAAAGGGAAAAAAAGAACAAGTATAGAATATATGCAAAATATACTCTGTACAATAAAACTTCAAAATAATGTAGAATCTGTGGACCAATGAAGAAAGAATGATTAGGTGGACTATGGGAAAAAATGCATAAAAATTACTTCCAGATATGAGGAAAAACATCATCATATACTCTCAGTGAAGAACATGGGGCACTGATAAGTTACTGCAGCCTTCTTCCAACCTCATTTTCTTAAAGGAAATTGTTGTGACCTGAACACCCAGACGGGCCGTGAAAGAGTGGAGATAATATCATTTGTATAGTAATGCTAACTGAATTACTAGAGATATTTTTCTTTCATAATCAGGTATTTTGGACTACCAGTATTAGTATCATTGTAGCTGCACTAAAACTTATATGTTAACAATTAATTCATTGTTTTGCATATAAAAGTGTGTGTTTTCAACCCAGGAAAACTGCACAGCGTAACTGGTCTTGTATCCTGTCCTACAGTCTTGGTTGCAATTTGGATGCAATGATTCAAGTCCAACAGTTTGATACAGTAAAGAGCATTTGACACCTGTAAGTTAGACTGTTTGGTTCCCACAGGTTCTAAGACTGAAATTTTGTTACGTGGACTTCTTAGTCAATGAAGAGGACAACTGGGAAACTGAAATACTTCACACTAACTAGTGAGATTGACCATACAAACATGTCTTAAATCCCCTATATCCAGAACTAAGCTGTCTGTATCAGGGCTGCAAGGAACGGCATGTGATTCAAAGTCTCTTCTATATACAGGTCCACCCATTTTATGATTTTGGGGAGAAAACAAGTGTGAAGAGAAAGAAAGTGTTAGTGTCGATACACACTTTCTATAATAACAACTAGCACACCTATCAAAAAATAAGGATGCTGAGATTCAATACCTTCTTGATAGGTTAAGAGAACCAAAACATACACATCAACCAAAAGCCATAAAATCCAGTTAATATGTGGCTAGGAATCTATTTTCTTATCCTCTAACCCCTGTCAGGATAAATCTGGTCATTGCAAAGCAATTAATTTAAGATAGGTAACTGAGAGTAGAGAAATAAAAGAATTTACATTAATATCTCACTTATTAGGGCATCCGGCAGCGAAAATGAATCCTGTATTCTCAGCCCTATTCCATGGGACTGTTTAATGCCACACAGCCATTTCTTCTCATCCTTTGAACCCCAGTTAAAAAAGCCAGTGAGGACTGTACAAGGGTACTGTTTAACTAAGTGCTCAGTTGGCACCTTACAGAGAAATATGCCTGTCCAAATGTGTGATTCATTGTGCGTTTTGTTTTCAGCTTTAATCAAGTTATTCCTTTGTGTAAAGCCAGCTATCAAGAAAGCTTGTCTCCTCCTGTCTGTCTGTATCCAAGAGCTATTAGTTTTAATAAAATTGATCCAAAGCCTCTTAAAGTCAATGAGCCAAGGCTTCTTTTCACTTTGGATTGGACTCAAGTTGACAAAACAGAAGCAGATCAGTCAAAGTTGAATGTTGTATTGCAGAAGGTATTTTGAATTTATTCACAGATCTTATTAACATTTTGAAAGTTAGCTTCTGAACTGTGAAGTGGATCTAGAATTAAACAAGTTGTTCTTGCAGGCTATGAAGTAATGACTTACTAAGCACTTCATGTCATATTTAAGCTGATTTGTTTATTGCAAATGGACTGTAGCACCTTTTTTCCCCCCCACTGTAAGGGTCTTAATAGATACATTAGATTACATAAAGCTGATTGGTTTTAGCAATTCACAAATAATAGGACTAAATAGGAAATTTTGTCCTAGCAAGTCACTGAAGCTCAGATCTCAATTTTAGAATCAAATCAAATCTATTTTTCACAGATCTATCTGTAGAGGCGATAATAGCAAATATATATGATGCATAGCTTTTAAAGAATAGTATGTTGAAGAGTGTAAGACTTGGCCTAGATGGACATTCCACAGGCTGTCTGAGCACCTATTCCACACTTAACTAAACTCACTGTAAAATATTCTATACTCAAGCTGAGTTGTTTTTTGTTGTTGTTTTTTTTTTCTTGTTACAACATTCACTCATTCTCACTCAACCTTTCCTGTACAGCACTGAGAAAATATGACTGTCTTCTCTGTATTGTCCCACAACAGAGTTGAAGACAAGTTGTATTGCCTCAACCTTCTGTTCTTCATCCTTAATAATCCCAGCTCTCTCTGTTTCTCTTGGTACATTATAAGCTTCAGATGTCTAACCCTCATGGTGGTTTTCTAGAGGGCTTGCACAATTTAACAGCCTTTCTTTTACTGGGGAGCTCAGCACTGGACCCAGGACTCCAGATGTGTCTCACCAGTGCTAAGGAGAGGGAAAGGATGACCTACCTCAACATGCTGGCAGTGTTCTTTTTAGGATGCTCTTGCCCTTGATTGATGCAGGAGCTGGCTCACATTCAAGTTGTTGATCTCCAGGGCCTTCTCTGCAAGCCTAGCCATTGCTGGTACATGGAGTTATTCCATCCTTACTGGAAGACACTGGTTTTGCCTTTGCTAAATTTCATTAAATTCCTGTTAGCTCATGAGCAATAGAGATTCCACTGAAATGTATTACAACCATTCTCTTTCCACATAGCCAGTAAAATGATGCCATACAGTGAGAAGAGAAAATCAAACCAGAGATTATTCATTTTGAGTAAGAGCTCCTATTCCCAAAAATCTCAGCAGACAACCATCAATTCAAAACTTAAAAGCAGTATGGAAAATTGCTTTATAAGAACTATTACACTTACAAGTTTGAAAATTTGCCTGAATTTCAGAAGACCTTTTTCAAAAACTCCATGACAATAGAAGGAACTATAATCCAGGAAAATGTTTAACACATCTGCTTAATTTTAAATTTATATAATCTTATTAACCTTTGTGAGGCTAATGTGTGTTCAAAATTAGGCCTGTACTAAGTGACTTGAAGAATTAGGAATGTGAATAAGGACAGGTCAAGCAAGGTTATTTATGGAAGCTTAATCTCAAAATCTTTGGAGGTTGAGGTCTTAATCATTGATACATTTTTTAATGTTTATATTCCTTTTAGTATAGTACACAGATGAGTTATTAAACATCTGTACTGGTAATATATATATATGTAAGAAATCAGCATCTTTGTTTAAAACATCTTCAAATAAATATTTTCTCCAACAGTACATTTCAAACAAAAGAGATATTCATGAGTCACTTAAGATTTCACATTGTAAATTTAGATGAAAATAATACAGAGGAAAATATGAGTTGTAGTATATTTGGTATTTTGTGCCTGATGAATTTTAAATCTTTTCCTGATGGTGAGATATGACTAGTACAGTATGTCTCAGCTGGACATCCAATACAGTGACAATCAGAAAGTACAGTTCCTTAGAGAAGAAAGTATTAGTATAATTAAGAGAAACCAACAGATGACAATAATTTACAAATATTTTCTCTCTTAGTAAGGAGCATGTTCTTTCCATATGGAGCAGCTCTTATATTTAATATTTCCTTTGACTTGCTTTGCACATAATCTAAAGTTGTGTAATGAAGTTCAAGAATGACAGAAAACTAGAGAGTGATATTACCCTCGGGAAATTGTATTATACTGAGGCAAGAAAATGAGACTGAATAATATAACATGTGGCTTCAAACACTGTGAGTCAAATGAACTGGGGATTCACACCTTGAGTTACACACATGTACACACAAAGAAAAAGAAAATTTTCTGGGCATGTTATCAGTTATTAGTGCCATGACTACACCATAGACTCAAAAAAATGCTAATAAAGTCAGGATGCCACTAAACCCAAGAAAACCAGTATTCTGCCATTATATAAGGCCGTGATAAAATTGAAATATTGAAGAAACTAAAAAAAAAAAAAAAAAACCCACAAAAAAAAAACCTTGAAGTAATCAGGTAAACTAATAAATGGGTCTGAAGACTGTTCATTAACAGGGCAGTCTAAAAAACCCTGGATTGTTCAGCCCAGGAAAGAAAAAGAATCAGAAGAATATGGTGACTGTCCCTAAATCATTAAGAAGACAAATACTGAAGAAGAAGGAAAGCTATTTAAGCTGGTGAACAAGTGATGTCACAAGGCAAATGGCTATAACATGAATGTGTATTAATTCAATTTGGAAATTAGAACTTATTAGGATAAGAACATTTATTACAATCAGAATGATCTGAGAACATTCTCCTACAAGGGGCGTGTTCCTATCTAGTGTATTTGCTACAGCGAGGGACCAGTCTATATGACCTCAAAGGTCACTTTAAATTTTATGTACCTTTGAAATATATCACAATTTCTTTGATGCATTGCTACTGTATCTATTGTTTTCCAGCTTTGTTACCAGCACAATTCAATTTCAGTACATCCCACTATGATACTGAAAAGTCAATTGTTATGATTTTCTTCTGTTTCTTTGAAAATATTCCCTACAGTAATATAGTTTTGTTACATATTATTGTACCAGTAATATTTACCATTTTTAATATTGTTTATAAATAACTAAATTAATATTTGTGCTTAGCTGATTCTTTGAAATGGCTGATTATCCATGGAGATTTGGTAAACAAAATGTTTACAAAGTTATTTTTAGGTGAAAATAGAAAACTGACAAGAGCCTAATGAACTTAACAGTGCACTGACAAGATTACGCAGAAAAAAATCAGGCATAAAAAGGTACTGTATGACAAATAAATTACTTTTTTTTTTTTTTCTGTTAAAATAAAAATATGTTTTCAGAACATAGATTTTGCTGAGTATGATTTAAAAAAAAAAAATATTTTTGTAAAATAGGTGGTACTTAACTATTTTAGTATTGTTCCATATAAGTAAAAGATGTCTTGAAATTGATAATTCTTAAATATATTATTACCTGAAAACATGAATAAATCTACTGTCTGAAGTAGTCTAATCTGTGCTTATAATCAATGCTGATTTGTCACAAGAACCACTTAGTTCTCTTTAATCTTTCAGAGTATTTCTCAAGATGACTAAGGTACTGTATTTGTGGTAGTTATATATAAATGCAATTATCTTTATTTTAACTTGATAACATTGAGAGTGGAACTGATTTCTCCTTTATATAGGCTTTTCTTCTGAACTTGTCTCTTTCACCAAACATCTCAAGTGTACAATGAAAGACTTGACAAAAGATTGAACAATTTATTAGTCTGACCCAGGATGCCTTTTATATACAATCACATCTGGCCTCATAACCATGTCACACAATGTCTTTTTGACTTAGTAAATGTTATTTTTACATAAGTAAGGAGGTTTTTTTGTTGTTATTGTTTGGTGGGGGGTTTTTTGTTTGTTTTTTATATATATATATATATATATATATATATATATATATATAAAACTCTACTTCTATAGTACTTCTTACACTTATTTCAATTCAAAACTGAAGCTGTCATCTGGTCCACAGTGATGCAACAGTGAGTTTAGTGCAGCAGAATATTTTTAATCATCAAAATATGCTTGATTAATTTAATAGATTTGCCTAACTGTATTTATATTTCAGTTCTTACCAAACTGCTAAATACAAACACAGCTAGGAAAAAAATAATCCTAAAGAAAAATGGACCGTTTCCTGAACTGTTATAAGGATGATAAGATACTTACTCCTTCACTGTTAGTATCAAACAGATTTTAACTGTTTACAGTGCTATTGCATGCCATCCTCTGCAATCATTAGTTATAACAGACAAAGAATCACTTGGTTTTCAGTGCCCATTGAAATCAACAGCAACTCTGTCTTCAGAGAGGTTTGGGATCATGCATTTGTTGTTTTTCATACAACCTACAAATATGTTACTAGACTTGAAGCCCAAATGACAGCAGCAGTTTTGGCATTAAAGCTACTTTGGTGTAACTGGTCCTGTATTACTATACATTAAATTAAAATTCTATTGAATCTATTAATTTTTTCTTTACTGATTAAAGAAATAATTCCAGAAATACTGTTCAGACATATTGCCTGTAAGGACTTGTCTACAGCTGTCAAATTTATTGACATAAGAGATCATTAATAATTCTTTTAAAATAGTATTTAATCCTGAGAATATAATTACTTTGAAATAGATTCCACATGCAGATCTGGAAGACTTCCAAATCAAAGCAGGATTGATATCCTTTATCAGTGATACAGGATTCTATCATAAAAGAGCATTTGAATACGTTTGAAGTTGTTTGAGGACAACTCCTGGGATAGGGCTTATTTTCATAGCTTCGGTCTTAAAATGTTTATAGG
>NW_020799097.1:30203313-30215928 GCF_003259725.1 Athene cunicularia | reverse complement strand
CCCGCCCACGCCCCAGAGCCGCCCTGCGGCCCCGCTGCCCGCGCACGGCACCCGCACCCGCGACAGACAGCAAGAAATGTTTTTCTTGGGTTTGATTTAATCTACAATGAAAAATAGTAATGCTGATTTTCTAAACAGGTTCATAGACCGAGTGAAATCCATTGGCTGCCTCACTACATGAACTGAAAAATACAAGTGTGAAATGGATGTTTGAAAAAAAAAAGAATAGAAAATTAAAAAGTGTGAATATTAAAAAAAAAGATATTTGATTTGTATATTCCTTCTTTCATGGTTCAGTTTCAAACAGAAAGACATGGTTTTGCTGGATGATTTTCTTTGCATGTAACACCAACTTTGATTTTTATAAGTAAAGAATTTCAGTTAGTAGAAAATGCTTAAAGGTGATTTTGTGATTTGTACAAATGTTTCCCAGGGACTAAGCACATATTATCAAACTCAATTCTCATTTGACCCAAAGCAGATCTCTTAACCTAGTTCTTCAGAGTACAAAAACCTGTGCACTAATCCACTAATCCCTGTAGACTCACAGATTACTGAGAGTCTATTATCTACAATCTCAGACTGGAGATCTATTGGAAAGACTGTGACCTCAGGGAAGCCCAGATAGTAAAATATATTGCCCTACACCATTTAAATTCTCACCATTTTAACATTTTACTGATTTGGTTTGCTTGAGACACAGAAATGCCTCCTCATTTGAGATTTATTTTTTACAAAGATACACTCCGTATTTGTAATTTTTGAGTTTATTCTTTTTAATGAACAACTCTGCAATGTGGTATTGAAGGAATAGTTTCCGCATTATAACAACTTTTCACTTCCTCCTACTTCCTCCTACTGCAGAGGATCATGAGAAAAGCTAAAAAGGTCTTGAAGCTACAGGGCCCAATGCATTTTTTTTTTTTTTTAATTAAAACTTGCTGGTTGTAACTCTCTTTTTCACTTATCTACCTTCACATTGTAAAACTCATAATGCATGATTATTCAACAGTGTTGTTTAATAACATGGCTGTATGTGTTAAGTCTTAGGATACTATATAAAGATATGATTTCTTCAACAAATTATATCTAAATATTCTAATTTACCAATTTATAATATCAGGTTTATATAAAATGTACAGAGATATTATAGACAATATATATTGTCTTTGGAAAGCATTTGAAAGATCAAAAGGGTAATAAAGAGATTATTCAATTGAAAATATTGAGAAAAAAAAGTGAAAGCTGAAGACATTCAAACTAGTAAATGGAAAGGACCAGTTTGAATTTCCCCAACTTTCTCTTCTTTCAGCTTCTATTTATTTTGCCATTTTAAATGAATAAATGTCTGCAGCCTGCTCAGTTCACTCCTAGTAAATATATAAGAACAAAGCCCCATGCTCTTCTATTTGCCCTTTGCTAAGGAACATATCACATCTATGAACATGCACATTTGATATCATCATTATCTTGAAGCATTCTTCAAAATTGCCTGTTTCTAGCATTAGCTAATGTAAGTTGTGGTGAGATAGTGAAACATATCATAAAACTCATTGTATTTCTAAGATTCCATACATTGTACATATGTGCATTTTCACTTAGTATAAACAATGTGGATAAGTAAGAAAACCAGACAGAAAATGTATTAATAGAATAAATGCCATGAACAATGACTTGCATTAAGAATTGGAATTAGGTGTGTGGTTGAATATACAAGTAACCTGTCTTGTGTACAACTTAATATGTGTATTTATTGACATAATACACACTTGCCCACCTAGATAATTTTGATGAATTATTTGCCATCTAGGGGAAAATAAGGTTGTCATATTGGAATGCTGTAACATGTATTGAAACTATGCATTGAATTCATCCCACATTCACACCTAGAAAAAAAAAATGTTGGCAATTACAGTGTTGAAACCTATTCAGTCATAGAGTCACAGAATACCAGGTTGGAAGGGACCTCAAGAATCATCTGGTCCTACCTTTCTTGGGAAAAGGGTGGCCTAGACAAGATGGTCCAGCATCCTGGACCACATGAATATTAGAAGTGTCCAGTGTTGGGGAATCCACCACTTTCCTGGGGAGATTATTTCAATGGCTCATTCTTCTCACTGAGAAAAATTTCCCTCTTTTGTCCAGCCGGAATCTCCCCAGCAGTAACATGTACGAATTACCCTTTGTCTTTTCCATGTGACTCCTTGAAAAAAGGGAGTCTCTATCTACTGTGTAGCCACCCTTTACATACTGGAACATGGTGATAAGGTCTAACCTAAGCCTTCTCTTCTAAAGGCTGAACAAATACAATTCTCTCAGCTTTTCCTCATACAGCAGGCTTCCCAGTCCTTTGATCATCTTTTTGACCCTCCTTTGGACCCTCTCCAGCCTGTCTGCATCTTTCTTTTATAGCGGGCACCAAAACTGAACACCTTATTCCAGTTGTGGCCTGACAAATGCTGAGTAGAGTGGGATAATGACTTCTTTATCTCCTCTGGTGACACTCTTGTTGATGCAGCCCAGCATCCTGTTGGCTTACTCTGCTGCTGCAGCACACTGTTCACTCATGTTGAGCTTCTTGTCCACCAGGACCCACAGCTCCTTTTCCACAGAGTAGCTCCCTATCTGGGTAGATCCCAGTCTGTGTTGCAGTCCTGGACTGTGTTTTTCCATGTGAAAGACTTTGCATTTGTCCTTGTTAAATAAGGTTCTTGTTAGCCCACTCTCCAACCTATCCAGGTCTTCCTACAGGGTGGTTTTCTGTTCCAAAGTATCGACTTCCCCACTCAGTTTGTTATCATCACTAAACTTGATCAGCACCAGGGTACACTTGATACCATCATCCAGATCACTTATGTAGACAGTAAACAACGTTGTCCCTAGTACAGATCCCTGATTCATTATCATGTCAAAGAAGAAACAACTGCAGCTCTTCAAGATTGGGTTCACAAAGAAACATAAGGGACTCTCTCTGTGACACCATCACTGGATAGACTGACCTGAAGTCCCTCTGTCCACACTAGTTCTGATAGTGAAATACTGAAAAAGCATAACACAAAACTGAACTACCTGCATTTGAGTCAAGATAATAATGTTTACTCAGTAGTCCTTAGGAGGGATTCTCAGCTCTTGTGTTCTATGTCTGACAATGCACCATTCAAACACAATTATTTCACTGTGGAATTGAATTGGATTTTAACATCTATATATCACTGATATCAGGTCTCTCATCCCTTGTTCCATTGCATAGCACAACAATGTCCAGACATCTACACAATTACCCATCAGTGTGCCAGATGTAAATGCTTTCTACTATCCTAATCTTGATTTTGCAATTAATTTTGAGAGTGCAGTCATAGTTTGTCTTGGTTTTGTACTATAGCTGACATGATGTAACCTAGATAGTTTTGCCTTCTTGCATAATAGCTAACAGCAAATTTCAATGTCATGGGAAACCTTGAAAGAAGAGAGGGGTGAGGGGAATATGATTTTAGTTTTGTCTTAATTTCTCACCATCTTAAACTATTTTAGTTATAGGGTAATTTAATTTAATGTTCCCCAAGACAAGTTTGTTTTGCCCATGATCGTAATTGATAAGTGATCTCCCTGTCTTTATCTTGGCCCACAGACTTTTTCATAATTTCTCCTCCTGTCCTGCTGAGTAAGAGCGGTGAGAAAGCAGTGGGGTGGGGTCTTGCAGCCAGCCAAGGTAAACCACACTCTTCTTTTTTTTTTTTTTTTTTTTTTTTTTTCTTTGGACTCAGATACAAAATTATTACTTTATTCATCATAGTACTAAAATAACAGGGTGCAACCTTGTATTACAGGACAATGCATTGCATATGTGAAATGCATACCTGTAGCCCAAAGGTGTTGGACCAAATAGGTTAGAAACTCTTTGCTACACTCAGAAATCTCCTCTATTTCTTCCTAAAGTACAAAAATTCTCTATTCCTCATGTAAAGGATATCAGGCTTTTAGCTTCAAAGCTTTATTCCATATATTACCTCTGAAGCCTGGTCCTAGTGTAATGGACATGTGCTAGCTGTAACACAGCTGTAACACATGGCACATGTCCCAGACAGAAGTCTCACAGGAGTACCGCCTGGGGCCATTTGTTTGCAGTCTCCAGCCATACATCCCAAGCTCTCATTTAAAGAACAATTCCATGAACAACAGCTCTTACAACATGTATCTTATCTCTATGGACAGGTTTGTGGTTTTTTCTGTAGCTTCTTTGCCCATTCCCATATTTAACAGTTCTTGACTCAGATTTCTCTAATCAAATTGTATAACCTCATCCCTGATTTAACATGATGGATGATTAAGCAAAACATATGGTTAGGCATAGATATTACAGTGATTTAACCAGCTTTGATTTTTGTTTGTTTTAATTTCAGCGAAATCATCTCATTCACTTGTTTCTGCCACATGAAAATCCTCACTTGGAAGTTCTTAAAACTTCACTAGGATTTACCAGGTACCATTCTACAGAATAAAAAAAAAAAATAAATTCAGCCTTCATTTTGGGACTTTGTGCACTTTTTATTATGCAGCAAGGAAATTAGCCTCTGCTTTTAATTCTAGGAGACCATTTATCTTCATGTGAGATCTTTTGTCATCTTGGGCTCCTTGACTACAAAGATAATCACCAAAGCAGGGACATTCCTACTCCTTCTTTGTCCTCTGCTTCCTGAGGCATGGGTAGCCAGAATAAGCTCTCTGGCGCAGGGTGCTGACAGGAGTTATTTAGCTGTCTGGAATCCCTCTGCTATTCAGATACAATGATGAGGCTGAGAATTTGGACAACTCCAAAAGGATGTGATGAAACTCCCCTATTTCTTGAGCATCATCCACACAGTATTGTCAGCTTTGTTTGAAGAATGGAGGAATTCAGGTACCACAGAACACTTAAGGCCAAATTCTAATTTATCAGAAGATAGAGGAAGTACAGCTTTTTTGTGCCATTTCTTCCCTGGCTTTGCCCCTCAGCACTTGCAGTTCTGTAGTGCTTGCAGTGTTGTAGCTGTAGAAGCCAGGGCATCCTGTTCCTTAACAAAAGAGTAGCAAGCAGCACAGTTTTGCTGACTGCCCGAGTTGCAGCCACATCTTGATAAAAATGTTCACACCATTCATTAATACTCTAGGACTAGGAACTGGAATCAAAGATTTTTTCACTCCCCAACTGGACATTCCTCAATGCTAAGCCACAGAGCCAGTGTTCTTTTATTTCCAGGCACAGGCCATGAAGCATTAATTCTCTGCCATATCATGATACAGTTGCAACAGGGAAGTGGGAAGGCATTTCCGTAATTTGGTGATTAATGAATTCCTCTCAGAGTACTGAGTTTCAAGGTGTTGGTGAGAACCTCATGTTCCTCAACTGGAACAATTACGGTTTAGAAGCACTCAAGGAAATGACCAACATATAGACTAGAATACACTTTAGAGCCACGAGTAGTTTTCATAATGGACAAAGAGGCATGGACAAAGCAACAAAGTATTTAATATTTCTTCAGTACAGACTGGGTTATGAATAGATTGAGAGCATCCCTACATAAAAGGACTTGGGGATACTGGTGGGTGAAAAATTAACTCACATGAATTCACAATGTGCACTTGAAGCCCCAAATGCTAATTGTATCCTGGGCTGCATGAAAAGAAGCATAACCAGCAGATTGAGGGGAGGTGATTCTTCCCCTGCATCACTCTCATGAGATCCCACCTGGAGTACTGCATGCAGCTCTGGGGTCCCCAGTACAAGAAAGACATGGACCTGTTAGAGGGAATCTAGAGGAGGGCTACAAAGATGATCAGGGAGTTGGATCATCTTCCCTATTAGGACAGGCTGAGAGAGTTGGGGTTGTTCAGCATGGAGAAGGCTCCAAGAAGGCTTTCTTGAGGCCTTTCAATAATTAAAGGAAGCTTATAAGAAAGATGGGGAGAGACTTTTTACCAGGGCCTATAATGATAGTGCAAGGAATAATGGTTTTAAACTAAAAGAGGATAGATTTAGAATACGTATAAGGAAGAAATTCTTTACTATGAGAGTGGTGAGACATTGAACAGGTTGCTCAGAGAAGTGATGGCTGCCGCCTCCCTGGAAACGTTCAAGGCCAGTTTGGATGGGGCTTTGAGCAACCTGATCTAGTGGAAGATGTCTCTGCCCATGGCAGGGTGGGGTTGGAACTAGATTATCTTCAAGGTCCCTTCCAACCCAAACCACTCTATGATTCCGTGATGATCTCTAAACTCTCTAAGGTGCCTGAAATATAATAAGACATTTTTGGCACCAACATGTATTACTGGACTCAGCCTGTATCTGTTCATATGCAGAGATGATTATCTTCAAAATTTTACCCAGATAATTCCTAAAGAGAAGAATAGGGATAAATACTTTGCTCTTCTGGATGGAAGTGAATCATTCCTGCTTTGCTTTATTTTTGTAGAAAGTATATAGGTAACTGTAACTCTTTTACCTGTCTGCCTGTGTAAGATGCTAGACTACTTATTCAGTAATTTCTTCCTCGAGTCCATAACTTCTGGGCAAGCTACATCACAAGAACTAACACATTTTCTTGCTTGAAATGTAATTGTGCCATACTGTTTTATGTTGGAAGAAGAACATGATATTCTACTCAACAGATAATGTAAAGTGTTTAGGAATGAAATAAAATCCATTCCAGCTTCTGAAGATCAACCATCAATCAAGATTTAAATAGTGTGCTATACTGAGAGGTACAAGTTTATTGTATTGATATGGAGTTTTAGTATACTCTGGAGTTACCTCAGATTCACAAAGCAATTAGCCAATAATGGTAAGAAGTTATGGCTAATTTAACTAATGTTTAATGAAGCCTACTAACGCTGTCAGGATTGATGAGCTCAGTGAGGTCTTGTGGAAGAACACACATTAAATTTAGGGTCCTCATCTCATTTTGGCAGATTAATCATTATCCTAAATGATAGTGTTTCTTCCTAATGATATGAAAAAGATGTATTTTCTTATTTTTAAAGTTTATTAAAGGTTTAAGTATGTGTAGTAATACATGGATTTTATGTTTAAGAAAACAGTCTCTGGTGGGCATCCATCTTTACAAAATAAGTAAAGTAGACATATTTGAATGTCACAATTTTTGTGCATGGTAATTGGGTGACAGCTATGTGCGTTGTGGTCTTTGTATTCTAACATTTCAGTAACATCTGTCTCGGCTGCTATGTTTCATTAATATTCTGTTATGTTTCATTATTACATTTCATCAATTTCTTGAATTAATTATTGGGATTCAATGCAAGGATGAGATATTACAATAATACTAAACAAAAATGTAGTGGGGAAACTAGCATCACAAAATATTAAAAATTAAGACAAATTATTATATATCTTATACATAGCAGCCTGAAAGTTTTAGTCTGAAGGACAAACTCCTTGAATTGTCTTTATTTTTTATTTATGAAATGTTGTGTGCTTTTACAAGCCGTTATGCTTTTCCACACAGCTCATGTGACAGCATAGATTCCCTTCCTTCAGAAAGTTCAGCACCCCACTCTGTGTATTTCACTTGCTTCCAAGCTTACAAATTCAGGCAATGCATCAGACACTAGAATAAGAGGCAAAAAAGCTTCCATAAAAAATTACATATTCCATACTGCATATGAACATGCACACTCAGACACAAAGATCTTCCCTAAAAGGAAGACTTCCATCTAGTAGGTATATCTGATGAAAATATGAACCATTTAGTTTGGAAATTTGATTAAAATACGAGATATTACTTCTATGAAGGAAAAAAATAAAAACCCTTACATTTTGCTTAGGTAGTAATATCAGTAGCTTGCTGTTAAGACTCAGTGTTATGGTGCTATGGACAATTTATTTTATTTAGGGGGAAAAAATACCTAAGTGATTCTGTGATTAACTGTGTACCTAAATGCAACGAAATGTGTTTACCAGCATCAGAGAACTATAATAGAAATACATGTCAGTTTAATTAAAAAAAAAAAAAAAAAAGGTCTTATAATTTCCTTTTTTTTTCTGGTGTTAATCAAAGGGAAAGGGGTTTTCTTTACTGTATTAAATCAGACCTAATAGCAAGACAGCATTTTATGAAACCCGGTCTTCAAAATATATATGGTATATCCAATTATGCTTTTTCTTTTTTGTTTTTCCTTTTTTCTTTTTAATTTACTGACAGAGTGTTACAAACCTCATATCAGTTGTGGGAAACTTCTCAGTCCTATTGTACAAAAGCAAATGTCGTCCCTCCCTTTCTTCAGAAGAGTTAAAAAACTTGTGCAATTAACTAATGACACTGACAGAATATAGAAAATAGACAACACTGGTTATTAAACTCTAATTGGAACAATATTGACTTAAAGGAAAGCCTCATATAAAGTGTTGTGTTGTATTCATTTGCTACAGGAGAAGTAAACAACACAATTTTTATACAACAGGAATATTATGAAAAGGAAAACATAACTGGAATATCCTAAACCAGCCATTGTTGTAAGAAAGGACATGCTAATAAAGTAAGAAGCTCAAAATTACTATGAGCAGCCATAGCAAGGCCACAACAGCATTGTAAGCACTTATTTTTTTGCCAAAGAGAAATTACAGGATTTCATGCTATAAAACTATCATATGTAAATTAGAAGGAGATATTATATTAAACAAAATTATTATCACAGATATAATTTTATGTAAGTTACTGGACAAAAGATATAATTTTAAACCATCCTTAATTCTTGTTCACAAACTGTTTATATATTACATAATGTGATCTGTATATTTCAATGTTTATTATATTTTAAAAGTTTGTGGAGGAGCTTTTTTTTTGTTTGTTTTTGTGGTTTTGTTTTTGTTTTTGTTTTTTAAAAAAAGGCTTCCTGTAACTATAGAAGAAATTTACACAGGTGATGTGTATGTCAAAGATTGTGTACAAAGAGAGGGAGAGAGGGGAAAACAGAAGCTGTATGGAACAGAAAAAGGGACAGCAGGAAGAGAGAATTGATAGATTTGTACTTAAAGAGGAATTCAGAACCGAAGTGTTGGATTTAAATGGCAAACTTTCAGGTATGTCACAACCATGGAAAAAAAGGAAATTCTAAATCAGTTTAGGCTGATATTTTTATAACAGCCGTTCTGGTCATCATACTTTAATTAATATTTTGATACTAGAAAAGAATTGGAAACAATCGTCTATTTCTTCTAATTAACCAAAATATATACGTTGTCTGGTTTTCATGTTTCCCCTTGTTCACCTCTCCCTTTCTTCTCACACATAAATAAATTCAGCATTTGTTTTAGAATGCTGTTATTATAAAAAACAGAATAATTATATAGCTTTATGAATAGTTAATAATCAAAATGAACAAGATCTGTAGGATCTGGAATTATTGCAGATAAAGGAAAATTATATATTAATATATTATTAAAATTTCTTCCAGATAATATTTCAAGGTAACAGATTATGAATTTATTAGCAAATGAAATCAAACTTCCCTGTTTGAAAGTTGAGTATATGAAGGTTTTAAAAGTTGATGTGTTTCCCAGAAGTAGAAATAAACCACAACCACAAGCCCCCCAAGATAATAAACATTTCCTGAATACGGTTTCCTCGAAGCAAAACACCTTATCAGCTCCAAACTGAGGAAGAACTGAAATATTCAGTTCTTCAGCCTTAGAAAACCTTCTTACGAACATGAGTTGATGTAGAAAACATGTTGGCTTATATTAGAAAGCAGAAGTTATAAAAAGATAAACAAGTGACATTTATTTTGCAGAGAAATGGAAAGACTCCACGGACGTACAAGATCAATGTTTGTCCTTAAAATCTTCACTTGTCTGCTATAACTTTATGTGTCTCTAATCATTATTAGTATCCCTCAATACTTGTTATATTAACTTTGGATAAACATATGATAAATTGTCGTAAACTTTATGTGAGAAAATTTAGAACTTTTTCTGTCACATCTGTACATGAACTCAATATCGCAATATCTAAACCTACCAATCTATAGTTCAGCTTTACTGTAAAATTTTATGTGATATACAATCTGCAAAACTATTCCAATCTATATGATATGTGTCTGTTAGCATGCACATAAAAGATATAAAAAATTGTTTATTTACATGTAAAGGTTTATTACATATAACCATCCAAATTTACTCAACCCCACCAAAATAGAACTATTATTCTGATTAGAATTGTGCAATATTTTCTATTAGTACAAAATAAACAAATATACAAACATACACTGAAGTAATAAAAGAAATATTCATGTGAATTATTTGATTTTAGATGAATAAATATTTCTTAGGTGCCAACCTTGTAACAACCTCATATACACATTATTACCTTAGCAGTACTACCTGAGAAATTTTATTTTGTCACCTGGAATGTTCAAACCCTTAAATGAATACCAGTGATTTCAGGGGAAAGAAAAAACAAACAAACAAACAAAAAAAAACAAACACCAAACCACGCTAAGTTTTAAGTATTATATTTCGATAAATCTTTATTACTGAACATCTTGGTTTTCAACTAGAAAGATCATCATACATATAATGTCATTGATAGCATAATGTAGTGTAAATATGTAATCCTATGGAAAAATATTGTTAGAAATGAAATTACCCAGAAAATATGAAGACTTAGTTAAAAACTCTGAAAGCCCAGCAGATAGTTGTTTGAGTTGATTTAGGAACAATTTCTAAGAAGATCTGTAAAAGTGTGAGAATATTTGTAAGAAAACACTAAGTATTATTATGTATTTTTGAGAAATACGTAAAATAGTTGGGTCCTGCACTGTAAACTTAGAAGAATTACAATTTACAGCTATACAACTGTGTTAATTACAGCTATATACTTTGTCTTTTGTTCATTTCACTTAGAAAATGAAACCTGTATCATGTGGGGGAAAAAAAAAAAAACCAAAACAACAAACAAGAAACAAAACCAAACCAAACAACCAAACCTCAGAGAAACTTTTTCTTTATAATTTTTTAAAATAAAAGTTTTACCAAGATCATTAACTCCATTTTGGAGCTTAAACACTAAGAAAGAAATTGGGCTCACATTCCTGTTTGTTGAAGAGATAAGATGTTTTAATTATTATTGTTTTGTTTTGTTTTGTTTTTTTTTTTTTTTCAGCAACATTTAAGTTGGTCAACCCGCTTTCAAAATACTGACATTTAGATAACTGGTATTTTAAAGTATGAATTATTTAGGGAATATACTAGACATGCTCTAAAATTCTGATAAAAATGTAAAAAATAGCATAAATCCAGATGGTTTTGCACACCTAAGAGAAGAGACAGATTCCAGCTGTGAAATAGGTACTGTTGTAGTAAAACAGGCATTTTCTCCAGTGAGAATCATAACATGTAGTTTGACCTTCTCCTGTAGCAGCGGATTCCTAACAGGCAGCCATTTACACTGGTGCCTTAAAATAAAGAACAAAGTACCCAGTGTCTTTTTTCTTCAGATAAGAAATTATCAAATACAAAGTCAGACTCCTTTGTTTACTTCAGTCGGTAGTTCACATTTGCTTTTTCTGTAATAGAAACCAAATTTTACTGCATATCTTTCCTTCTGATAATTATTGCATATGTTCACAATGTTACCCTTGAATAACTTCCATCCTGAAAATACGAATTGAAATCTGACAGCTTGTTTAACTAAACACAAATGGAGTTTGGCTGGAAATCTCATTTGTGAATGGCACTGTAATGAGAGATTTGCAGGGTGGTTTTGGGGTTATTTTGCTTTAGGTTTAATTTTGAAATGACTGATTGAAGATGAGAATTTTCATAGTCCTTAATTGCAAATAATGTGCTGAATAAAGACTTTTATTTCTCTTTTCCTACTTTGACATGGAAGTATTTTTTAAAATGTTTTAATGTTTATTTTTTATAGAAAAAAATGTTCTAATGTTTTAATTTGGAGTAAAATCTGCATAAGTAACTTGTTCAGAAATACAAGATTCATATTATTACTTATTTGATAGATTATCTAGTAAGCAAATGGAATATTTTCTTGCATGAGGAATTAACTTTTTTAATATACTTTTTAAAAATCAAATTCAAAATAGTTAAATTAATTGGAAGATACTGCTTGGATGCTCTGTTGTAGAAAAAAAAACAAAAACAAACAAACAACATCCTATGACCTTTCTGTGTAGGAAACTCACTCAGTGTCTTTGCTTTTATGTTTTACACTAAGCCGAGTTCTCTTTCACAAGACATTCTACCAAGGTCAATGGATTTTTGCAAGACAATATTACAAGCTGTTCCCTTTATGACTCAGTCGTGATAAACTGTTCTAGGAAAGTGTAAAGAGAAAAGACAGTACAAGAAGTCTTTGTGATCTCTACTTCCCACTATGCTGTTCAAACACACTGGAAAAAAAAACTTGAGAAGTAATAGGATTCCTGCACTTAGACTACCTCTGCACTCCATATATGTACAGAATAAATAAGAATAATTTAATAATTTTCTTAGCACTGGACATTAATTTGAGAGTTGTTACTTTAAAGATAGTCATTTATTGGCTATGGCAAATCAATACAAGATTTGCTTGCTTTTTTTTTTTTTTTTTTTTTTTTTTTTTTTTT
>NW_020799097.1:30174136-30203263 GCF_003259725.1 Athene cunicularia | reverse complement strand
AAAAAAAAAAAAAAAAAAAAAAGTGTTAACTTTGAACATGTTAGACTAACAAATGCAAAAAGAAGCCTGAAGAATGCCTGAAGCAAGCACTGTTTTTCTGCCTGTCTTTTACTAAGACAATAAATGTTTTAATTGTGGGTAGTTTACTTCCAGATGAAGCAGGTAAAATCAGAAGTTAATATAAATATATGACCTTCTTTTGAATTTTCATTTTTCTTATTCTATGAACCAACACAAACCAACAGGACTTTGAGAAGACCTTGAACAAAATTCAGACATACCAATTCAATCAATGTCACCACCTTTAATGAGTCAAATTTCCCTTCCATGAGCAAAGTAGCACAAGGATTTTAACTACTTTTTCTTTGTGTATTGATTGTCACTTACAGGCTGCTGAATCACTGAGAGCAGCATGGGAGGCCTCCTTGGGTCACAGGATGCTTATTCAACAGGAATAGAGCCCCACTGTGAGACTAGCCAGCTGGCACTACTACCCATGGTAGTGCCTGACACCGCAGCAAACACTGCTGTGCTTTGCTTCAGAGCCCCTGAAATTAATTCCACCATTGATTACATGGAAGACAAGACATTAAGAACCACATTTCTGGAAATCAGGGAAGTCTAGTTAATACTAAGTAATAAAGAATTTTACAGATGGTCCTCAATCATATTAAAGGTATATTTAGATCAAGTTTATACATAACAAATAGCTAATATGTGATTTACTCTCCCAACAGCAACAGGAGAGTGTCACAGAACCCAAAATATAGATACATTGCTTGATCACTGTCTGTAAATGTCACACATAAATTTTTCTAGAGGGTCTGTAGCCATTTTTGCCCCTTGATAATGATGCAATTCCTACTAATAATTCATTACATTGTTATAAGATGCATATAATAGAAATACAATAGAAGATATAACTGAAATTTAGAAAGAAGAAAATCAATAAGCACTTTAGCCATTTTAAAACATTTTAAAAAGTGGAACTGTAAAGACATTGCAAGTTCAACTTTCAATCTATTGATCAGAAAATCACTTATTTTGTATACCTGTAAATGTCTTATTTTAGTTTTGTTTAAATAGAAAAATATGCTAAATCCCTATTATATATGGTTGACCAAATATTCAATAATCTAATTATTTTTTAAAGTGTTATTGAAAAATAAAATAAAAATATTTCCATATTAATATATTGTTTTCTTCTAGTCAGGTAAAGGATTAAGGACATAAAATTGATTTCAACTCAACTCTAGTGAATGACTCCATGAATGTAACCCATTTACATACATCCAAAATATAATATCAGCAGCTAGGAAACATTTAGTAAATGCAGATTCTTTTATTGCATACCTATGTAAAATATGAACTAAATTCCTTAAACAATTTCCATGAAGAGTGCTGTTTTGAAAAAGAGTTAAAATTTTAATGTAATACTTTTATTCAAAGTTCTACTACATGGGATCTTAAATAATAACTGAAGTTATTTAAGCTAAAGTTTCAGGTTAAAAAGTTGTATTTAACACCATAAACCACAGAGGAGAGAGCTAAGTACACAGTAGAACTGGGAAAGGTTTTATCTTACTTTGGCTTCTGATCTGGAAGAGGTAACCTGTAAAATCAGCTTTTCCCCTCACATTATGGCTCTTTATGTAGCCCTCATCGCCATGTTATTCAGGTACTTCATCGGAAAAAAAGGTCAAAGCTTTCCTTTGCCTAGACAAGTAAAAGTTTTTAGTGCATTTCTCAAGAACAGAAATAATGTCACAATCTTGGTGGCAAAATGTGGCATTTTTCCACCCACAAGAAAATTATCTTGAAAAGGTGTAACTTTCTGAAACAGAACCCTTTGTTTCTTTTATTAAAATGGAAGGTGCTAAATTTCATTTATTTAATGTAAAGCAGAAAAATGTTATTATTCACTACTGAATACTTTGTTTTATATTTCACTTATGCTAGATGTTCCCTGCACTGCCTGGGAAATACCAGCATTTTAAATGAAAAATGCTCTCCCATTTTCCTTACAAAATGTATTTCACACAAAATAAGTAGAGATTCTGAATGGAAAATCTTCCTTTTAAATAATCTCTATAAAATTTATTTTCTTTTCTTCACTGAGAAATTATTAGAAAATTTATTCTTCTTAATTTAGAAAATTAAATTTTTAAACTGAGGGTCTTTGATACAGTTTTCTCTTAGGAATGTATATTTTTATCTCCCAGCCCACAGTTGTGCAGCTTTGCATTTTCCTTTTTCCTTAAACTTCAAGGAAACAAGTCAATTAAATAATTATTTATAATAATAATAATAATAATAATAATAATAATAATAATAATAATAATAATAATCCATTTTTATTCTTAAACATTTTACTCAAAATCAAAGCTAACAGCATCTTAAAGCTTCAAATTCTTGAAAACTATTTTTATCAATCACGTTCATTCTCAATCTGTGTAGCTTGGTGCATCCTATTAACACTGTAATAAGAACCATCTATATTTATTAGGTTTGTGATATAAATGATCAAAACCGAAGACCACAAAAAAAAATTACAAGTTTGTTTAAAGAGGTATCAAATCTGTACCTCTTCATCTGCTTGAACGATTTTTGATGGATCAAAATGTTCTTAAAAATTTCTAGTGAGGGAAAGTCTATAATGCATTTAAGCAATCTATTACAGGTTTTTAAAATTGCTTTTTTTTTCCCCAATATGTAAATAAAGTTTCATTTGATGCATTTTACATCCATTACTTCCAGTTCACTCAACTGTGGGCATGTAAAACTTTTATCTTTGGTCTTTGCACCATATTTTTGTGTATTTGAAGAAGGCTATAGTTTCGCCCCCCTAAGTAAACAATATAAATGTTTCAGACTATTATTGTAAACCATGTTTTTCTACCCCTGACTCTTCTCAGGTGATCCACTCATTAGAGAGAGAGTATACACTATAATTTAACATGTTCAGGTAGAGAAGAGACATTACCTTTGCAGACACCACATAATTGTACATCCCAACATAATATTTGTCTTTTTCAGAACAGCAGGCTAGTTCAACAGTAGTTCACTACAGTTTATTTTGTATCATAATCCCAAAATACTACTCTAGAGAATTGCAGTGTACCCTCACTGTTCCTCCAGTTTGTGAAATAATTTGTTCCATCTAAGTGTAGACTTAAGTCTTTGACTTCCTTAAACACTATTCCCTTTTTTCATACCATTTCTCCAGTTTCTCAAAATGAATGTAATTCTAATCCAGTCCTCCTGCAATTGTAGTTTCCCCAAAAGTGGTGCCATATATGGATGTAATATTTATTAAATTTCTGTTCTAACTTCCAACTTACTCTTAAGAGTAATGAATAGCATTGGATAGTACCAGACAGAACCCAGGAGAAGAGAATCTCAGTATCTACTTCCAGTTTGAAAGTGATCCACTGATAACACTTGCTAAGTACAGTTTAGCATCCATTGATTCTAGATAGTTATGCAATTTGTCAACTATTAACTCTGGCAAATTTGTAAGATGCTATGATACGAATCAAATTAACAATAAAGGTTTGTTGGCCCATGGGTAGTCTAATCTATTTTTTTCATCTGTGATAGGTTGTGGTTTAGGCTTTGAAATTATGTAGTTCTGAAGTGAAGCAATTTCTTATTCGTTTGTGGTATGAGAGTATTAATATATTCCTTTGGTCATAGACACAATTTTTTTTATCAATATCCATATTTCTATAGATTAAATAAGATTTATTTTATCAACTTTCTGGTAAAACTTAAAAATGCCAATAACTTTTAAAAATAATCTACTACACAAAGATATATGCCACATACAAGTGTAATTACTACACTTTAAATACTGTAAGTAATGAAAAACAAAGCACTTACACATTCCTCTCACCCTATTACGCAAAATTGTATAAATAACAAAGTAACCTCACTGAACTAGGAACATTGGTCCTAAGAAAAGAAGAACCTTTGGAATCATTTTAGTTGGGGGAAAAAAAATAAAAAGAGTAATAAATAATTATCTAACATGAAGAGACTTACAGAGTAGCATTCTGTAGTAGAAATATCATGTCAGAGTGTTAATTCTGATTGAGACCTACTTACCAAGTATGCATCATGGAAAAAAAAAAAAAAAAAATCTAAAGAAAATACTGAATATTTATAATATTGTGTATTTCAGAGTGTTACAGTACTAGATTAAAAGGACAGAAACTTTAATTATAATCAAATTTAAATTTTAAAAAATATTACTTCAAGAACATATGCTACTGTATCTTTTTATTTTTCTTCCTTTTCTTCTCCTCTCACCTTTAATTTCTACAGTATTTTGCTCGAAAAATAAAATAATCACAGTTTTTGTGAGATTCTGTATACTATGCAAATTACAGTATACTCTCACTACACACATTCAAAATACCGTGAAGGAAAACTTTCAAAGGAAATGTCCTCTGCCAATAGATGTGGCAGATCTGAGAGGAAACATGAGGAAGGAAAGATAGCAACAGAAGGATCTTATCCTGGTGACCACAGGTTAAGAACCCTAGTTCATTCCACCTGCTTTGCCAAGAGCACTTCACTCTGTGTTATTACACTGACTGCAACCATTAGATAGTTTAGTGAATGATGGAACTCGATTCATGACCTGAAATGGGCTCATGTTCTCCGTTTATTCTCTGCCTGTTTTCATGCGTTTGCACTTTTACACATTTTCCATTTTCAATAAATGGTCTTGACTGCAAAGTATCTTAACCTGTGAAAAAGAAAAACAGAAAAGCAGAGTTAGAAAATATTTTTACAGCTCTGAACAATTTTGAGCAGTCTTTGAGTCACATAAACCAGTATTAAAGTAGGGGACACATATCAATTGCTGCACCATTTAACAGTATGTCTATTATCACTGGAAGCGTTTAAGGTCAGATTGGATAGGATTTTGAGCAATCCTATCTAGGGGAAAATGACCCTGTCTATAGCAGGAGGTGGTTGGACTAGATGATCTTTAAAGATCTGTTCTGTCCCAAACCATTCTTTGAATCTATGACTGATTTTAATATGACAAATCCTCATATGCAGCTGTGTAAGAATCACAATATACTTTTGGAGACTCACTTCATGCATACTTCCATCTAACACTTCAGTTCTCAATATATCTTGTTTCTTTTAGCTGCCCATGCAAAACCCCCTGATAACAGGTGTTGTACATTCAGCTGTTAAGATGCACAACCGCAGCATCTGAAATCCACATTTAAGTTTTTGAACACCACTTTGGAAGTAAACAGTAGTGAGTATACTGGCATTTAAAAGATTTTGGAGGCAGTGCCTCTTGTCTGCCACCTGTCTCCACAGTCTACTATGATTCTATATATTCTAAATTAATGAAACATCATCTCCTGGCAATATGGTCAGGGTATGGTTTCCTCTACTGTGGAGTATTGCTAGAATCCTAAATAAACTTTGTGATTGTTGACTGAAGAAGAAAGTGAGATCCAACCATCTTACTCTTGTTACTGTCTCCCCAATGTACACATGTAAGAATCAACCTTTTGCCCTTAATACTATTTTAGTCTAGGACTGTAACCATCATTTTAGAAATTCAATTATTTACTGTGTTAAGTGAAAAATGTGTTTTCAATAATATACATTTTTAACGGCATAATATACCTCAATTTATACCTCAACCACCAAAACATTATTCTTTCTTGTGAATTCTTCTTTGTTCTATCTCGTGAACTCTTCTTGTTCTTAAAATAAACATGATAATTTCCATAGGAATTACAAGCCTGTGTGTATTAGAGTTAGAATTTTGGAGGTCAGACTTCACAGGGTTAAAGAAGGTTTAAGGAACGCTAACTTATTTTGAAATAACTTTCATTATCAAGCCCCCTTTCCTGTCAAGCATGGGGATGCTTCACAGTCAGCTTGCTGAATTCTACAGTCTGAGGTTCTGGAGTCATAGAAAGAAAAGCAGAAACTGCTGACAGGTTTTGATAAAACATAGTAATCAGATTAGATAATTGTAATATTTATTTATTAATAGACTGATTTGTGTAATTTTTTAATCACTGAAAAATGTGGTTTTACTTATCCTGAAACCATCTGTAAACTGAGATTCATTTAAACAAACATTTTCTTTTCTGTGTTTGTTTGGGTTTTGTTTTGGTTTGGTTTGGTTTGGTTTGTTTGTTTTTTTTTTCTTTGGTGGAGATTTGGACTTAGATATCCCAGGCGATGCCCAGGTTGTAGTGTCCTCAGTGGAACAGGTACTTACTCTCCTTATAGCTGTCATATGTTGCACAAAAAACCTAATTTTTTTACTATATATAATATTAAACAATCCTTATAGTTCAAAAAAACCCCAAACTAACTAACAAAACCAGATGTGATGCCTTCCAGATGTCTGTTACATTTACAACATCTCTTATTTTATCTGAACACAGTTTGAAAGTTTTTCTTCAATTAGCATACTCATAACCAATACTATGCCTTTTTTACACCCATCATTTACCAAATTTTTATATATTCTAAAGAGAAATTCCTCAGTGATTAGAGATATAGAACTTGGTTGAAAACACAGAAGGGAGTGTTGGACCTTACGGAGAATGAATTGCTCTCCAGAGTACTGGTTGAGACATTTGGTTTCTGATCTCCAGTCTCTAATCCAAAGGACTACCTATGTGATATGAGTCACCAACAGAGCTGCTACCATACAATAATCCATAGTTAAGCAATTAGAGTAGGAAAATTTCACATTCGAAGAAAATGGTGTGAATAAAAAAAAAAAAAAAAAAAAAAAAAAAAAAAAAGCAAGCAAAAAGCTAGGACTCATAGAAAAGTAAACTTTGGAGTTATACCATTTCAGAGAATAATGAAAAGACTGTGATTTGTGTTCTATCACAGAACTTTTTTTTTTTAAATTTTTATTATGTTTATGTTAAAAATGCATCTGTTTAAAACCTCAGACAAATAATTACATGAAGAATCCTTATTCTGGCCTTAAACAGGAAGATAAAATTTTTCAGGAAACAGATCTGGTGAAAGTGAAGATTATATCTGTGTGATATGGCAAGAAAGTAGCTTCCTGTCTCTATATAATTCGACTATATAAGATATTTCTTTTTTGTTTGTTCTTTTTTCTTTCCCCTCCTCTCCAGTTTTGTGGATGACATGGTAATCTTTGTATTATACATGCTCATCAAGCAGATATGATTGTGATTTTAATGAAACTTTTTCACTCAAAAAGTATGGAAGACATAACAGGGAATCAGTTAATCTAAATCTGTGTTATCCTTCTCTCATACTGAGGAGAGTCTGTTGATGTGCTTGAATCAACTGTGCAGTTCTTTGCACCCGTGGAGAGTGACATGCTATGCCTGTCTTATGAATCAGAAACAAAATTTATGCGATGATGGGAGATGACCAAAACTTAAATACATGCTTCTCAGTACATTCTGAGTAAACTATAAATCCATGGTTGATGCTGTCAAAATGAGATTCGACTACTCATTTGGCAAACCTGACATTTTCCTAATTTGAAGTTTAGTTTCCTATTTTAACCCTTAATTGTACTGTTGTAATTTTTATTCTGAGATTTTTTGGGTTATCTGCATCTTAGATAATGTGATATTATCCCTGTATCAATAGCAATATACTTTTTATTCTTTACCACAGTCTTTACTGGAACATTTACACTTCAGATATGTCCTTTTTCTTACAGCCTCTACAGTTTTGGAACGGATGTCTGACCATCTTCCACAGCAGTAGCAAATGTCAGGATCTTTAACTGTTTGCTGTTTCCAATTTACTGTTTGGCTTTTGATGTGGTGCATGCTTTATGGACATTGCCCTCTTGCTTGTCCCTGAATAAAATTCTTCATATCTTAAGTTGCAGTTTCCATGGACACTGCAATTTCAACACCAGTTTTAGACGGCAAGTTTGCTTAAGTCAGGAGCTTCTTTTGTACGCTTTGAGTAGAGTTTTTACATACTAATGTCTCTTTCAGGGCCCTGTTCAATCCATCCTGAGACTGACAATACCCTGACCATTTTTATTTTTTTTTTTTAATGGAAATGAATAGATATGTGTTCACAGTGATCAACTTAAAAAAATGGAACCTTTTGCTATAAGCTTGTCTGATGATAAGCAATACTACACAATTCACCCTTTTGTACTAGCTTTGCAACTCTTGTTTTCCATGAGGCTCCTGATGTGCATAGTGACCTATTTTACCTGTTACAATAGCTATCAGAACAAGTGGAATTTATTTGTATTTTGCTGTATCATTAACTTAGAAGCACATCTGTAGTGTCTCCAGTGTAAAGAATGCAGGCTAATCCCCAGCTCTATTATCAAAAACATCAGTATTTCATGAACTGAATAAAGTGTCTAGTTATTTGATTGGAGAACAAACTGATCTAAAACAATCTAAGTGTGGCTTAGAAACATCAGAGTAGTTCTGGAGTCCTAATTGTAGAGTCTATTTTATACTACCTTTCAGAATCTATTGCCTTGCAGAGTTATTTCCTGAAAGAAAAGTGAAATTCTAAAGCCATACAAAAATTCTAGTCTACTTTTATGGTACTCAGTAAAATATAAAACAGGAGTGGGAAACTTGCTAGCTGGATTAATGCCCAGAAACATATATTGTTTAAGGGGCGGAATATTGTAGAAAAAACATTTTTTACACTGACCCTTTGGAAACTGGAATGACAGTTTTCATGATGTAGTAAAACCTAAATCACAGAATCATCTAGGTTGGAAAAGACCTTGAAGATCATCCAGTCTAACACTGACCATTCCCAACTACACCATATCCCTAAACACTAAGTCAACCCTACTCCTAAACACTTCCAGGTTTGGGGTCTCCACCACCTCCCTGGGCAGCCCATTCCAACACCTAACAATCAGTTCTGTAAAGAAATGTTTCCTAATATCTAGTCTAAACCTTCCCTGGTGCAAATTGAGGCCATTCCCTCTTGTCCTATCGCTTGTTACTTGGTTAAAGAGACCCATCCCCATCTCTCTGCAGCCTCCTTTCAGGGAGCTGTAGAGGGCGATGAGGTCTCCCCTCAGCCTCCTCTTCTCCAGACTAAACACCCCCAGTTCCCTCAGCCGCTCCCCGTACGACCTGTGCTCCAGACCCTGCACCAGCTCTGTTGCCCTTCTCTGGACACGCTCGAGTCATTCAATGTCCTTTTTGGAGTGAGGGGCCCAAAACTGAACACAGAAATCGAGGGGCGGCCTCACCAGTGCCGAGTACAGGGGTCAGATCCCTTCCCTGTCCCTGCTGGCCACGCTATTGCTGACACAAGCCAGGATGCCATTGGCCTTCTTGGCCACCTGGGCACACTGCTGGCTCCTGTTCAGCCAGCTGTCAATCAACACCCCCAGGTCCCTCTCTGACTGGCAGCTCTCCAGCCACTCCTCCCCAAAATTAGTTTCATTGGACCAAAATAGAGAGTATTTAAAGTATGTCTCAAACAAGGATAATGTAGATACCAGCTCCTTAGTACCCTTTGTTTTACTATATGATTTGTCTTCTGTTGTGCTTGCTGCTGCAGATATAGTCATACAAAAGCATATTCTGTATATTTCAGTAGATGTTCTTGTGTCTCATTTTTCAACTCTAGTTAATTATGAGTTCTCCTATTAAATAATCCTGTTTCATCTGGAGTTTTTTGTTAGCCATGATATTATTAAACACTTAAATATGATTGCCTTAAAATGTCTTTTATGTGTATATGTAAATATTTGGTATAACAATGGTGCCATATGAATAATAAGAATACTTGTTAATTTGTTCACTGTTTCATCTCAGATTAATACTATCCATTTTCACTCAAATGGATAAAATACAAGAGATAATTAAAATGTTTAAGATATTCTATGACTGTTCAGGTTTTGAAAAATAATGAGAAAGAGTTTCTAGATGATAGGATATCCTGACATGACAAAATATGTCTGCATTACAGTTTAGAAAAGGAGGTACAAATTCTGAAGGTCCATCTGGCATGAATATTCTGAAAGAAAATATTAACTAGGGGAAAAAAAAGCAAACCACCAAATATTCTGTTCATATAGTAAGGTTCTCCACTTTGATAATGTTTCACTGAGCTTTACTTTGATCATAACATTATCACATCAGTATTAATTAAACTGTATATTTGTATAGTTTGTATAAGAGTATTGAAATGCATTACCATCCTGTTAACATATAATATTCAAAAATAAAAAATAAATACTTATTACATATAATGGTAGTTACTTTGCATAGGCAAAGGCACTACTTTTGAGGTAGGTGTTATACATGGGAAGGACAAGATGTCCCTTATTGTTCAGAGACCCCCCAAGTGCAGCACAAGAGAAAAAAAAAGTACTAATTACTGGAGGGAGACAAGGAAACAATGAGAGTGGTCAGTCTGATATAAAGTAATGTCAATATGCCACCAGCATAGAAATTGCTTTTGCAGATAAAAGAGACTTTCAAAAGGGATTTGAGGGGTCATTTGCCCCACATTGGCCATGGTGAAGAAGAAGATAATGATGACTCTCCATCTAATTAAACAACAACTAGGGAATTACCAAGAAAATTTAGAAGCAAAGAAGGCATCATCTTGGAAGCAGTGTCAAAGAAGCATGAAAGTCTGTAATGGGGTGCGGGAAGACCCATTGGAACACGAGGAAGAGCAGTGACCCTGCTTGGGCACTGATAGATGTCACCCCACAGCATCCCTAGCCCCCCTCATGGGAAATGGGAGCAGCAACCAGCCAGACATCACCAGTAGGGGTGTCAGGAGGGGACATCTCTTCCAGGTTCATGTGCAGCCACGGGGGACACCTGCCCATGCCAGTGTCTTAGCAGGGTGCCAGCAGTGGCAGAGGTGAACGCACATCAGGGGCAGTCACACCTCTACAGGAGGGCTTGTACATGGGGGATCTGCACTCACATACTGGGGGTTTGGAGGGTGGGAACCCATACTGCTGGAGGGTGAAGGGATGCACAATACCTCTGTGGCACTTACAGTTACAGAAAGGTATTTGAAAATTTTTATGTGTATATTGACATTTTCCTACTGTCTGGGATTGTGGTTTATTGGTTGTGTTGCTGATGTTGATCCTGAATGTATAGTTCACTAATTGCCAGTTAATTATCTGTCATTTATAAATCTGTAAACCTCTCAGATCCTGGCTTTATTTATTTTTCTCTATGACAACAATGAGGTATCTCTGTGGTGGTTCAGGAGCTTAGAGTGGGAGAAAACACAGAGGAATTTTTTAATAAATTTAACCAGTGGGTAATAAATATTGATATCATGAGCCACAGATACATAGGAGTTGACCTTTCATCACATTGTGACAGATTATGGGTAAGAAGAGGGACCATGAAAGTAAACAAAAATAACATACTCTATATGATAAGGGAATAAAAGTTAGTTGAGAGATACAGAGAAGTTAAATATTTCAAGTTTATGAAAGCTACTTCTAATATTGTAGGTGAATGGAAAATTGAAACCACTAAAATGAACATTTTTCACTTTCACTTCATTTTTTCATTCATTGAAAGCTGTGTTTTTCTGACAAGAAATAATTTAGTTGAAAAATATCTAACCAGTTCTAAGATTATCAGAAGAATTAGTTTGTTACTGGTTTAACAATTTTCATGTCTATAGAAGTTTGGTGTTTTGTTGATTTGGGATTTTTGTGGGGGTTTTTTGTTTGTTTTGTTTTGCCTTTGTTTTGTTGTTGTTGTTGTTGTTGTTGTTGGTTGGTTGGTTTTTTTTCCTCTGGAAAAAACACAAACCTGTAAACTTTTCCCCTATGTTTTAACCCTGTACAGCTGAATACTTGAATGTATATATATATATTAGTCCTAAAATCTGGATAACTAGAGATCCCTGAAATTTATGCTGAAATCATTCCCAAAGGTTTTTAAATTCTAACACTGTAGCAGTCTCAATTTTCTAGTTTACGTTTGATCTTGATATATTGAAATGCATTCTCTTTTTCTCCATAGTTGCTCTTTTTGTAGCCCACACTAAGGAATATTAAAATTCAGGTTCCAGTAAAACCATTTTGCTTTAAATCACAGAACTGTATTCCTAAATCTAAACTTCTAAGTTCCCTGAAGAATACTTTCAATTAAGTGATTACCCTGCAGTTATTTCTAATTTTGGCTGACTATCAATCATGATGATAATAAGCAGTTGAGGCAAGCTATCTCATATGATTGTTCTTTCAGCTTCAGTCACACCCAAAAGTTTAGGGCTGAATTTTATGAGGCAGAATTTTTCCTTTGGATCTATTTATCTATCAATTCATCAAGTTGAGATCTGTTAAAAATATTCTGAACCTCATTTCAAGACGAGACTATAGACAAGATCTTTGTTTTTATGCCAGTCACATCCTGATTTCAGATTTGTACATAATGTGTCTGTTTTCCCATGGATTAGAATCTGTGAAGGTTTTCCGGTCAGTGTTATTAGTTGAATTTCCAGGCTGCTCACTAGCTTCCTTCTTGATTTCAGATCTGTACCATAGAGAACACAGAGCTGTACCCAGTAGGATTAGAAAGAGACCTAAGAATATCTTCCATATATAAAAAAGAAACCACAACAAAATACTCTCCATAATGTCATAGATGTAAAGTTGTTCATTAATATTTCTTACTATACAGAGGCTTACATTCCCAGGGAATCCTGGTGTTCAAGTAAGCCATGTCCTACTTTACTGTCATGTGCCAGACAGCTGTGTTTTAATTCCTGATGGTTACCAGACAGTACATGTTCCTCTCCTTATCCCATTAACGTCAAGAGTTGGACCAGGAGGAGCAGGCTCTGTAAGGGTGCAGCCTGTAATCCTTCCACCAGATTCAATTTGGAAAGGGGAATTACAAGTGCCCTACCACTAAAGACTTAAGGTTTGTTTTGAGTGAGAAACAGCTCATATGTTAACTGTATTATTCTGAAGTATAAACAGTGAAGAGTATTAAGTCCTGTTTCAGAGTGATCTAAAACCAGAGTGTGGTAACATCTCTTACTTGTAAAAACCTTAGTGCTTTGTTTCTCACAACTGAGCTGTATGGTGTTACATGGTACCTCTAGGGAGAAAGTAAGATTTTTCTCTCCTGTTTATTGTTAAGAATCCTTAATTACCCTACCAAATATTTGCTGAAAACACATGTTAAATTTATGTATATCACATTTTGAGAAACTGTGAAAACTATAACTTTGTTAAAGATGTGTAAACATTTTTCAGAGGAACTTCACTTAAAATAGTGCTAATCACAGTATCCTGTGAAATCAAGAACAAAGATTTTTAACTAAGTTATACCCTATTTTACCTTCTTCTCTTAATTCCTTTATCTTTGGACACCCTTTCTCAAACCCTTAAATATAATCATAGTACTTTCTAACCAGTGAATGATTATCAGTATTTGGATTTCATGTATATTTTCTTTCATATGAAAATCCATTTCTTCCCTCATATATCTCTGCTATGCTGGCTAGGTGTTCTGTTTATATGTTGAAACAGTTAACTGCTCTAGCAGAGATGCTGAATTAAATATATCTTTGTAACAACTAAAAGAAAATTAGATAAATGTTATTTGGAGAGACTGAGAAATGAATTATTTTGTAAGTTACTTTTTAATTGTCTCATTTTCTGTTTGATAAGACTTCATGTTTGTTTGCTTATCTGAATATATATCAGAATTTCCCTGACTTAAAGAAAGTAGAGATTACTTGAACACTAGATTTTACTCCGCTTTTTGATGTACAATTTAATTGCTTATTTTCTGGTCTTTCTTGAAAAGTTATAGCTGTCAGGAATGCTGTCTGTTTATTTTTGAGTAGTTGAGTATTTTAGTTTCCAAAGCCAACTAAATGATAAATAGATATGCATTTAGATCTATAATTTATTCTCTAGTGCACTGCAGTTACAGAGGAGATAAAATTTAGTTGAAAAGTTTTCTATGGAACACAGTCCATGAGACCATAATTTTCCATGGAATATGTTAATTTTGTTGGTATATTTTATGTTGTAAAATATGTTCCTTGGTAGCATGTAAAAAACAAGATTTCATTTTGAAGTTAATTTTATGTAATACATTACTAAATTGAAACAATTCTATTAGAAGAAATATTTGGATCAATCAAAAGTTAATTCAATGCAAAAGCTTCTATGAAAATTTGGAATCTCAGATTTTTCCACAAATCCTGTATTCCAGTGTCTAGACAATTTAACAGTTTTATTTCTAATTTAAATTTTATTACATAAGCTATTTGATCATATCTCTTATACATCTTGATAAACAGTGTATGAATAATTCATGAAATTATCTCTGAAAGTCACAAGAATGATGTAAACTGTAGCATATTTCCTTAGTAGATAGTGATGTGACCTTTATATCTAACATGGTGATTTGATTACTCAGTTGAAAGAGGAGAAAAAAAAATGTATAATTTTTATGTTAAAAATGTCCACCTGCTTCAGTCTATCACATATTTAAATTGTTTGACCTCCAGTCTCATTTACATTAATTAACTCTCACAGATTTTTAGACATTTAGACTTTGATATTTTAGTTGTGATTTGGGGTGTTTTGGTTTTTGTTTGTTTGTTTGTTTTGGGGGGGAGTGTTTTGAGTTTTTGAGGGGTTTTGTTTTGGTTTGTTTTTTTCTATTCCTGGCCCTTCTCATCTCTTCCACAAAGATGTGTAATACCACCCCTCCAAGACAGCTGCAAAGTCTCCTGCTACATTTCTAGACTGTAGAGATCAAATGTTCTTATTCACTGGTTTCATCAAACTTTTAAGTGTTGTAAATATTATCTGCTCCACAACCTCAGGTTTGCATACACTGTATCTGAGAAACTGCTGGCTAATGAAGTCCAACTTTTGAGGTACTGTCAGTGCTTCCAGGTTCTCTGAGGCCATTGTTGTTCATTACAGCTGCCACCCAAACTGCCCATTTCCCTCTCTCTTTCCTTCTTAAGTAATTTGTATAGTTATCTTCCATAGTTCTAGTGCACTAGCTATAGTTAAGGTCAAGCAGAGGGTGGTGTTTCTTTGGTATTAATATTTTATGTTTCATGTTGATTTGTATGTAAAGAATCCAGTCTAAATTTTGGTCAGGTTATATTATTGAGACCATTACTAACAGTAGATTCACTTATTGCAAGCTCCAGGTTAATGCTTAGACATACTGCATCTGTTTACTGCCTATGCCTGTCTAGTTCTTTGTCCTCTCTTCCCCCTCAACAGATGTAACAATTGAAATGTTTGTCCTCTTCAAGCTCATTTATATAATTATCCTATTTTTACTGTTAGGGAAACTGAGATTTGAAATGTGATTTTCCTAAGGTCATGGAGGAAATTGGAGGAGAAATAATTAAAAAAAAAAAAGTTTGTCAGTTGTTAGGAACTCTTTCTTTTGTTCAAGGGTCTATACTTAATCTGAACTATGTGTACATGAACGACAAAGTAGCCACTGCTGGCAGAGATGTGTCTGCTTCATTTTAAGCATTAAATTCATAATTTGTCCCTTAGTAGGATTATAGAGGAAATCCATAAAAATACTGTAATTCCATGTTTCTACTGCATTTGTCTCCAATGACAGCTGAAAAAATGTGTAAGATATTTTATTGTCTTTGGAAACATTACAAATTTTTTATTACATGGTTTGTTTTTTTTTTAAAAAAAGAGTTTTATTCATTTTTTTTGAATTAAAAAATCATTCAGTTATGAGAGTAATATTTTTAAAATACTGGAACATTTATTTTTCCTGACTCGGGGAAAATAAAGATTGCAAAAAATCCCAAAACTACATAGCCACACGAAATAGATTCAGGTATATTATGTGGTTTTGTAAAATATATGTATATATGTATCTTCATTCATCTTACAAATATTAACCTATTTTAAATCACAAACTTGAATCAATTTTGTGGAAGAAATAAAAAAAATAAGTAAACCAGAGAAAACAGTGTAGTTTGGAATGAATAATAAGACTTACTTTTTAAAGGAACAATGCATAAGTGGGGAAAAGATGACTAAGAATTGGTTCAGCTGACTGGCAAAATTTGTTTTTTTCCATTCCTGAATTCAGAGTTTAACTGTATCCTAAATTACTTTGGTCAGGGGTTCTCAAACTTTCCTTGACCATGTACCCCCTATAAATACTTTTTGTGGCTGTGGACCACCAAGACTTAATTAAAAATTTAAAGCACTGGACTGCATCAAGTATTTGTTTCAATTTTCTCATGAAGGATCTCCAAATTTGGAGAGAAGGAGAAATAAGTGTCCTGGTTCAACTAGGATAGGGTTGTTTCCCCAGCAGTGATGAGAGGGCTCCAGCCAGGTTATTCGATACCATGCTGACGTCAGGTCCAGGCGCCAAGGGCAGGAACAGTTTCCTTTGTGGCTTTTGTCCCTGAGAGCACATGCGACAGTGCTGCTGTGTCTCTTGTGGTATATCTCTGTATATCTTTTGTCCTGTTTACTGTTATTACTGTTTATTGTTGTTGTTGTTGTTGCTATTGTTGTTGTTCAGTTTATTATCTGTTACACTGTTGTATTATATTTTTCCTCATCTTAACTCTGGGGTTTATAACTCACTCCCTGCCCTGTTTGGTCTGAGGGTGGGGGAGGGAAAACAGTGGCATGGTCTCCGGTCCCAGCAGGGCCTAAACCACCACAATAAGTTAAACTGTTAATGCACACACTCCTATTATAGTATCTTTATTGCATTGATTCCATATGAATTTAAAAGTAATAGCAACAACACTCTTCTTGCTCAAATGACCCATATTATGGTATTTTAATGTGCTAATTCCAAATTTGATGCCAATTTTTATATTAAAATTTGATGAAAAGTTTTAAAACTTCTCAGCTCCCCACTTGCTTGTCTGTGTTCAGTCATCATATACTTTTGTTTACAGGTCAAGGGCCATCACTTGGAGGAACAGACTTCAGCTCTGTTGTGGCCTAGGGCATTAAGGAGGAATTGGAGTCCTTTCGTCCTTGCCAAGGAAAATCATTAACCAATGTCAGGTGTGAAGGGAAAAACACACTGTGTTTGAGTCTTTTGTTTGTCTCACAAAAATCTTCCTGTTTTTTTGATCAAAAAGTATCATTCAAATCCTATCCTAGGATAGGCTTTGAACAATATTCATAAATATTTGAGCCATAAAGCCTCAACTGAAAAGCAAACAAACAAACCAACCAACCAACCAACCATACAAGGATTTCAGGTCAGTGTTGATCCCTTGAACTTTTTTTTTTGAGATTAAATGGTTAGTCTCCCCAGGTGGGAAATAGATTTTTTTGGAACAGAAGAAATTTATTTTGCTTGAGAGGAGGAAAAGGAAGAGATGAAAAGAGTAGAAGTTCTTTATTCAATTTTAGCAAGTGTGAAAGGACCAGATATCTGAGAAATTTCATCTCTGACGGAAAAGTTGATACCAGCTTTATTTAATCTAGAAGAAAATACAAGAGCAACATAAAAATAATTTTCTGTTATTGAAACAGGAATAAAAGTAAAGCTTTTTTTTTCCTTTTTTTTTTTTTAATTTATCCTCTGTGAATAAGACAAGAACTAACATATTAAATACAGAAAAGGTTTGTTATTAGGTATAGTGGTTTTGGATGGGATAGAGTTAATTTTCCTTGTGTAGTGTTTCAGTTTGGATCTGTGACTCAAATAGTATTGATAACACACCCATATTTTAGTTATTGCTGAACAGTGCTTGCAGTGTCAAGGACTTTTCGGTTTCTCACACTGTCTCGCCAATGAGTAGATTGACAGTGTGGAAGAATTTGGGAGACAACACATCAAGGACAGCTGACCCCAACTGACCAAAGGGATATTCCATAGTATGTGATGTCATGCTCAAAAATAAAAGTTGTAGGGAAGAAGAAGGAAGGAGGGACCTTTGGAGTTATGATATTTGTCTTCCCAAGCAACTATTACGCATGATGGAGCCCTATTTTCCTAGAAATAACTGAACACCTGCCTGTGAATGGCAGGTAGTTAATGAAATCTTTATCTTACTTTGCTTGTGGATGCAGCTTTTGGTTTACCTACTAAACTGTCTTTATCTTTCTCACTTTTACTGTTATAATTCACTCCCCCATCCCATTGTGGGAGAGTGAGCAAGTGGCTGTTTGGGTCTTATCTACCTACTAGGGTTAAACTACAACATTAGGACATTTTTCTAACAAGGATAATTGAGCTGTAAAGTACATCACTAAAGAGGTTGTATACTTTTTGACCTTGCACTTTTTAAAGATGAGACATAAAATTCAGGAGGACTCACAAATGTTTAATGAATCCAAACTCATTTGGGGCTATATTGTCTCAATTCTATCTTCTGTCTCATGATTCTGTCATCACAGCTGATAGGCACAATTATCCAAGAAGCAGTTTATAATGCAGTATGAATTCTACCCAATTAAAATTGTTTGGTAAATTCAGCTTCTTTGCAAGTTCGTAAAGCTTTTCTATATATTCTAGCCATTAGATGAGAGGATAATTTAATCCATATTTGGCTTCTGTGAAATGTTGAGGGTCAGGTTTGAAGCTGAGGAATGAAGAACTTGCAACCTCCTTGCCTTTTTTTTCACAGTAGATGGAAAATTTCAAAACACTTCATTTTAGTCTAGAAATGATGCAATTTTTATGAGGAAACTTGCTACCAACTGTTGCCTTTAGGAGCTGCCAGCTGCATTTGAGCCCTGTCAAGGAAATAAAAACCATCTAGGAATTTAGAATTGAATTGAACCCCAAATCATATAAAGATGTTTACCCATGATAATGGAAACTCAAAAATAGAATTTAAAAACCCTATCTTTCTTCAGTGGAAATAACTGGCCACAAAAAATATTGAATATATAGGAACTGTCTAAAAATTTTTGAACTAAGCAAGACAGTTCATTTTCTGAAAAGCTACTGTGGACAAAAACCTTGAATAAAATAATAATGTCCCACTGATAATTCACCTACATTTTAGCTAATGACTTCATGACTTTGTATGGTTCCAGTTTTAATACAATGAAGTTTAACTTCTTTTTCACAGTTGATACACTAAGTAACTGCCATTTTCTGATCATTTGCTTTAAGAAATATTTTTGTAGCATATTGCAATTTCACAAAAGTTTCCACTTTGGGAAATTATTTTGTTCCTTTTGAATTACTTAAAAATATCAGTCATTAATGTTTGTGTAATATTAGCAGCTCAGAAAATCTCATATCTACTTATCTACAATATCTACAAACATTTGAACTTGATACAAATGAATGAATTTGATTTTCTAGTACCAACTCTGGATGTTTTAAGATGCCACAGCAGCTGAACCATAGCCTTCTTATCACTTGGTTCCAAAATAACAGAGAGAAGTTAACACTGTAGGTTTGAAATCTGGGAAACCTTTAGAAGGAAACTGATGTCCTAGCTGAGTACTCTTATGGCTATTACTGACTCAGTTACAGTGATTCAAGTTCCAAATGTAGTTTGCTCAAAGCAAAGTCAAAAAGTACTTCATGGACCGCATTATGTGCTATATACATACTTTGCAACTCTATTTTTATGTTCCAGATGACATACAGCATAGTTAAAGGCTATAAACAAATTACTATAGATAAGAGCCAAACAGCATTGAGCAATAAAAGTACAAATTAGGTGTATTTAGGTGCATATGTCCAACAGAGAAATCAAGAAAAGCCTTCCAAAAATGGTAAGCAGCACTTGGGATGCATAAGCATTTACATGAAAACTCATCTAAACATTTGAAATTTTGCTATTGTGCATGCCCTGAAGTCTCACTGTCTGGGCTGAGTTGAGCATCAGATGCTGAGCCCAAGTTAATCAGCCTTGTAGAGAGGGAAGATACACGAGCTTGAGGTAATACAGTTGTATGGCTTCCTGGCCATAGTTGCTTCAGATCTAGCCAACTCTTGTCTGCTGTGTCAAAACAGGAGGCAAATAGGCAGGTTCAGCCACAGAGAAGTGCCAACATGCATCTGTCTTCCTCATTCTCGTTCAGTTATATGTTGCATGACTTATTTTCAGTCCTATTTTTCCCTTCTTTTTTTTTTTTTTTCTGTTTTAGACTTTAGTAAATGTGTTCTCCATAGCCATCTGAATTTTTTCAGTCATGACTGTTATTTCCTTCAGAAGACAGCAAGGAATACAGGGTCATTTGGAAGAAAGGATGGCAGATGTATAGCAGCAATCTAAGCAACCACAGTAGCCCTGATATGAACAGAGTCCAAAATAATCCACATTTGAGTCACAGGACAGGAAGATACATCACCTTTGGAAATGTATCTCCATGTTACAGTGCTTCAGACTGCTATGGCACTTCTGTCCTTCCTTACACAGACTCAGCGATTTCAGTGCCACGGGATTTGTAACTATAGTCTTGACATCAGGCCTGTTCCCTAATTCCTCCTGGACAGTTGCTGTCTCCCACACCCAGGATGCAGCTCTCAGTGCCTGAGGTCAGTATGTGGTCAACACATGTGCTCAGCATAGCCCTACACATTTCCCAAGGAATCAGAGATTCTCTAGAGAAATGCCTGTCAGGGAGATGGGGGCCCGTCAGTTCCTCCCTAAGTCCTTATTTGCTATGAAGCCCTTTTGACCCACTTTTGCCGTCTACAGTGGTCTGTGCTGAGAACGCTCCTTTTTAAGGAGATAATAGCTATTTTTAAGGAATATTAGCCATGATTTTCCAGATTTTCCATAGAGACTCTTGTTTCCTAATCAGTTGCTTGAAGTCTGTGCTGCTGGCCTTTTAATTTTTTTCTGCATCTCTATTCACTTCACAGCTATATAGTACTAGAGCCAGCAAACACACAGCTGTGAGCGGGGAAGGGCAAAACTCTGTTTTGCACTTGGAAATCTGTTCCTGCAATTGCTGTGGCTGCAATTCCAATTTTGCTGGAAACTAAATCTTTAGAAAGACACAGCATAACCAAGAAAGCCAGCATGAATCCAAACTTAATAACATTTCTAAACCCATACCCTCTGTGAGCCACCTTTCTCAACTCACTCATGAAAACAGTCTAATTAACTCCAGTGTGCCTTAGATAGCTGAACAGAAGACAGGAGTGAAAAAATTATGATGTATGCTTTCCCCATTCCCCTTTTGTCTTTTGACAGTGAAATACCTTGCTGATACATAGTTCCTTTCATATTCATATTTTTCCAAAGAATATTGTAATATATCTGAGGAAAACAGCATACCAGAGAAAACAGATTTTCCCCATCCCCAGCCTTCAGGCCAAGTCTGAGGGAAAGGAATGTGATATTTTCTCTTCCTCTGGCATACATTTAATGACACATATTGTGTTATATATTAGAACTACTAGAGTTACTTAGTCTCTTGGATCTTACTTGCTGTATCTTGCTTGTTGGTCTGATTGGTCACCAAATTTGGATCATTGCTCCTTACAGCTTCCTGAGGAGGGGAAGTGTAGAGGGAGGTGATGATCTCTTCTCCTTGGCACCCAGTGATAAGACATGTAGAAAGGGTTCATAACTTCATCAGGGGAGGTACAGGCTTGATATTAGGAAGCATTTCTTTACAGAACTGGAACAGGCTTCCTAGAAAAGTGATTGATGCATCAAGCCTGTCAGTGTCTAAGAGGTATTTGGACAATGCTCTGAATAATATGCTTTAACTTTTGGTCAGATCTGATGTGGTCAGGCAGTTGGACTAGATGGGTGTTGTGGATCCCTTCCAATTGAGTTCTATTCTATTCTATTCTATTCTATTCTATTCTATTCTATTATTCTATTCTATTCTATTCTATTCTATTCTATTCTATTCTATTCTATTCTATTCTATTCTATTCTATTCTATTCTATTCTATTCCTGCAAAGTTACAAAGTTACAATTTATATTTTTTATCAGTAGTTTGTGAACTGCTCCATAAAATATTTGTTTTCTCTAAATATAATTAAAATCTCAAGTAAATCAAGACAAGTGGTAACCTTAAACCACTGTATATTATCCTGCATTAATGTTGTAGTTTCAGAATGAAAACATTGTAAACTGCAATAATAAGAAAATGCTTCAATATTTTGTGCACATGTTCATGAATGGTACTTGTTATATTTCAAGGCAGCAGCTAATCCAGAGACAGTATTACTCAGTGAATGGAAGGATGAATCACGAAATTTCTGAACATTTTAACGTTTTTAATTTCTATCTTAACAGACTCATAAGCAAGATAATACCTGTCTGAGTGACACTGGAATTGTTTTGACATTGAAATGTATTGCTTAAATTAAAAACAAGTACACTCTACAAATCATTAGTGAGTTGAGAGGCGAAGAAATTTTGAATGAGTTACTGGCTTCTTGTCATTTTTAGAGCAGAGGTTAGTAATTTAATTGTGAGCTATAGAATTATTGGCTGGATATCTGACACTTGTAAATTTATGCAGATTATGGAACTGTGTTAATACTCTCAACCCGAACAGTTCTTCAGTCCACTTTAAGAAATTATCAGTGAAAAATGTATTAGTTTTTGGTAGAGCTGGACAGGAGATATTTTCTCTTTCTGCTAATATTTTTTTAAACACTTTTCTGTTGTTCACTGGGAGGAAACCTGTATTTCAGAAGTCATCTGTGAAAAACCCTTCCAAGAAATCTTTCTTACAATAGCTCGATCTAGGGCACTTATTAGATTTATGGAATGGGAAGGGCTCCATTGTGTATTATAGTGATTCTTTGATTATTTATCCAAACAAAATAAAACTAATAGAAGAGCTTTTGAAAATTGAACTAGATTAGTAAATAACTTGAAAACTGATATAACATTTATGAAACTCTTACCCAGTCCATATTCTTCAAATGTTTTTTCTCTATACCACATAAAAATCTATATACATCAGTCTGCTTTTGACGTGAAATTTTATCCTGTTCTTAAGAAACACTTAAAAATTGGTTTCTAGCCATCAGAATTTTCCAATTTAAAAGATCACAGCAATTTTAATAGGTTCCCACAGTGGATGTATATTAACTCATTTCTAAAATATAAATGTAAAGCTTTGTAAATATGTTGACATATGTTTGTAAAGATGTTGACAATTAAACTAAATACTTTGACTGCAGTAACCAATGCAGGCTGAAAAAGTACCAGACATTCTAAATGGGTACTGTTCTTATTTTTTGTGTTCCTGTCCTTAATGTGGTAATCCTATTTAATTAACAATAATAATTTAAACAAAAGATGTACCCTAATATTTCCTTATTTTTTATAACACTTAATGTCCAAAATCAGAGATAAGTATCTAAATTTTCTAAATAATTCAAACATATTATTCTTAAGCCTCAGATAACCTTTAGCAACCATTATAGTTACAATTCTGTAATAAAAGGACATGATGTCCATTTGGGTTTTTGCTCTTTGAACAAGATATCTTGGGGCAGACTGTGAACTTATCTTGGTTACTATGTAGAAATTATGGACACAAGGATGGTTTCTCAGCAGCTTACCACTTAACAGTTTCTTCTTAAGTGTTACTGTCAGACAGCTGTTTTTCTGCTCTTCTTAATCCCCTTCTCTTCATATAAAATAGTACAGAATTTACAAAGATGTAACTCAAATTTTATTAATAAAGCAAACAGTAGAAACTCCATAACACCTTTTAAGTACAGGATGGATCAATTAATATGCATGAAAAGCTTCGGTGTTTGCAGTTAACTTTTAAAGAATTATGGAAGACATTATTTTATCACAAAGATATGTACATACAGTCATGTTCTTCACATGAGTTCCTCACATCTCAGATAGAGGGAGGAAGGCATAAAAAGCTTTCCTAAAACTCAGAGATAGAGTTCTGACTTCCTTGGGTTTTTCTTGTCCTTACACTGATGGTTGTTACTTCTTTGGAATTCTTGCAGATTTCAAACTGAGTATGATCTCTCAGATAGAGTGGTGCCGTAGTTGAACACTGGAGCCTTTTAATTCTCCTTTCTCCTAATGAATTATCCAAGATAGAAAGAGGTACTTAGACACTTTTGCAGTCTAAGTGAGATTATATGTTTTCTGTATGGTCTTGGACTTTGTATATGCTATTATGCATATATTTCACTATATACAGTGACATTAGATCTGAATTCATTGACATGCAAACACAGAGATTAAATATTATCATGCTTAGGCATGTGGTGCCTAAAAATTAGAGATCCACCTCCCAAAATGAAACACATAATGTTGTCTTCTGTGGAGGTTTGAACTCAGAGGGCAGCCAGACACCAAGTGGCTGGCCATTCACCTCCCCTTCCCCTCTCTGGTGAGATAGGGGAGGGACAAAATAAGAAAATTCGTGGGTTGAATAAAAAGAAAGAATTTACTAAATATAACAAGAGAACAAGAGTAACAATAGTGAGTTCAAAAAGTAAATGAGTAAAATGCAGCAGTGGCTTAGCGAACACAGCGACCGCCCCCCACAGCAACAACACCGCCCGACCAGCAGACAGTGGGGCTGTAAAAACCCAGTGGAAAACCTAGAGAGGCCAAGAATGACCCGTCCACCTGGGCAAGACATCACATGGTATCAAATACTCCAATGAAAATTAACTTCATCCTAGTCGAAACCAGGACAGCATAGATAACCAAATGTTCCTATTAAGTTTTTCTCCCATATTGGGAAATAACAGTAGCAGTGTACTGATTGGGAGGGAGGAACATCTAAGCTAGTCAAAAGATAGCTGAGACCCCACTGTGGTCTCAGATGACTATCTCAGTAGGTGCAACTGTAAAATTAGGTTTTTAAAATCTAACCCTAGTTTCCACAAATTATTTAGGTCCTAAATTTAGAAGAATTTAATCAATTATGTTCATTAAAAAAAAAAAAAAGAGACATCATGAAAAACTCACTTATCAAGCTCAGATACTGTAGATAATCTAAGTTTTAAAACAACAATGAATCGTCGCAAATGTCTGAAGTGCTTTTCGTGTGTGATTACTAATTTACACCTTGGTTCAGTAATTGCTAAAACAGAGTTTCCTTATTCAGAGTTTTTACACATCAGACTTTCAACCCTCATTTATAATATGATTTTTGCAATGGAGTGAAAAGGAGAAACTCTTTGTTCCATATTTTAGTAGTCTGGAAATATGTCTGGTATTTGAGAAATGATTTAGGTCTGTGAATCAAACTCTTACATTGAAGTGGCTTACGTTGAAGTTTCCTTCAACAGCTATATTGGCAAGAGTTCTTTAGTATGGAATGACAAATGCCCTTGGGAGATAGGCCCTAGGAAGTTATTTCAGTGACAGCAGGGATTATAGCCAGAAAGATTTTGCCTGAAATCTTAGTTTCCAATTTACCCAGGGCAGCTTAGCAGGGCTGAAGGTATGTGGGAGGGGAGCATTGATGAAACAGTATTACAAAGAATGATTGAAGTTTCCTTTCTAAGTGCCTGGAAAGTTAACTAAGAACAAAGAAAAGGAAATTAAAAAAAAAAACCAAAAAAACAACAAAAACAAACAAACAAACAAACAAAAACTACCAAAACCCCAAACCACAAACTCAAAACCACAAACAAAAACCTGACTCTTGACTGCAAATTTCTGTATAATAAATATGTATCATATAGTGTCCAAAAATATACTACAGAAACTGTGTGAGAAAAGTAAATTTATGCACAGCAAGGGATCTACTCTTAACATCTTTACTGATAACTAACAGGTTACCTATGCATCCATTCTCATTGACATATTCCTTCTTTAAATCAATATACTTAATTCCATGCCTGAAGTTTGAAAATTTGGAAAGTAATCATGAAGCTCCATTCCAGATAAAGTTAAAGAAATAGATCAGTGACTTGCATATAAGAATTTGGTTTCACACTTGTATTGGAATATGTTTTTTTATTTCTTTATTTAAATACAGGAGTGGGTATAAAATCACATTTCCTATGAAGGTCTTTCTCTTGTTTAGTGGAAAATAGAGGAGGGGAGTCTTGGAATCAGGGTTTTGGAAATATAACTAAAAAGAATCCCGATGTCTTTAATTCTGAGTGTGGATAGCTATTCATATTTAAGCCACAGTCTCCTACCTCCAAGATGAGAGAACTTTTGGTGAAAATTCTAAAATAAACCTTTTAAGCTGCTTTTTTTTTTTTTTCCTATATATCTTGCCAAACTCAATCTTTTAATGTGAAAGCTTTCATTTATAGATATAGATAATATTAGATAATAGATAATAGATATTTTTAGTAAAATTAAAGTTGTAGAAGCTATTCCATGCACTTTTCTCCAAGGAAGAAAAATGAAAAACCTCCTACATACAAGAGCATTTTTTTTTCTTCAAATAATTTCATACTCTTGTAAATCTAGCCCATTCTACATGTGTATTTTTGCTGTACTTTTGAAAGAATAGTTTTATAATAAAACCCCGAAGTTCACTACATGTGGACCATTTTACTCATAATAAAGGTACGAATTTCAAAGGTGGAGAGTCCTGACTCCTCTCTATTCATTCTCCCCATTGATGCTCCAGCTCAGGCTCCTCTCTGGAATTCAGTGACAGTACAGTCACAAAGGTAGTGAGGTAGTCTCTTGAGGAAAGGATTTCCTCGGGACTCCAAGACACTCTAGTTACAGATATTTTTCCCCATTTCTTGAAGAAAATTATTCTTTGCCTCTGCATTGCCCCAAGGCATCTACCATTATAATGAGATCAGTCATTCATTCCCTAAGGCAAATGGGGTCTATGGACTGCCAGCGAACCATGGATCACTTGATGTTGTCCCATGGAGAGCTGTCTGGTCACAGTACAGCAGCTTTCCTCCTTGTTTCCAGCTGCTATGTTGCACTAAAGACAACTAGAAATACATCAGATACTACCCTAACACTATTTTCCCTTGTAAGCAATTGCTTCTGTTGCCGCAGGGATCTCCGAAGTTCTGAAGTAAGAGAAACAGTCCAATGTGCTTATAAGGACTTGTGGAGGTTACTGAGACAATCTCTCCCCTAGCAAGAATTTTCGTAACAATAGAAAAAAAAAAAAAATAAAAAGCAACTTGATAGTTTAGACACAAAACCAAAGCTAAAAATACAGGTATAGAAACAGCTTTTCATGTGTTATCATCTAATAATAAGAGAAATTGATTTATGTTACAAGAGGTGCCATCTTCCTGGTATTACTTGGCATGCACTGGGATGCAGAATTGGAAATCCCTTGAGACAGAGTGCTTTCCAGTTTTGGAACATTGTAAAAATAACAAGTAATAAATTGATCATTGTTTGGAGATTTTTTTTAATATGTTTTGACTCAGTTTCCAGGAAAAATTCTTCAGCGTGTTTGTGAAGGTGATTTGGCTTTGATGACTTCTGGACTGAGCTAGCGCTTCCATTGGTGTACATATCAGAGACCACAAAGTACTGCACTTTCTTCAGTTTGTTCATAATACTTGCAGCTTTACATTAAAATAATGATAATGATTATAATTAAATCTCAAAGTTCAGCCAGCAACTGGGAGTGGGACAGTCTGTTTTCCATAGCTAACTACTGGAGAGATTTACTCTCTTGATGTCTCCCAGAGAAATTGACTGTAATTGAAGACAGAAAAGACCTGGTGGGAAATATTCTGGTATTTTCTTTTGATGTTCATCTGGGTGGTTTTTCTTAGATGTTCACTGGAGATGGAAGGATTGTAAGTCCAAGTCAGTTTGGCAAGGCGTTTGATATTTTTTACTTACTTAGTAAGCATTTTTAACTTCCTAGGAAGGATGATCTGATTGGCGCATCTGGTCATGCATTCCTTAGCTAATTAATTTTTTTTTTTTTTTTAATTCTTTGTAAGGAATTAAAAAATACCAAAAGAGTTTAACTCAAATGATGTAATTGTAATTAACAAATCAGGAGTTTATTACAAGTGTAACTGGGATTTACATTAAAGCTAAGGAAAAGGAGATAAAATCCTCAGTTTTAAATGGCATATATTTTATAGTAGAAGGTTTTTTTACCAAATCTATGTGCATACCTTCACTGTTGTTCAGAAAACATGGAATGGTGATATGCCTGTACCATCACTGCTATTTCAAGAAATGTAAATGACCTAAGCCATGAAAACATTAAGAGCACCTATGCCTGTGGTTGTACTTTAACCCTTACCTGTGCTTCTTTACAGAAAAAAGGATCCTTTGTATGGTCACATACAATGAACATAACAACTCAAAAGTAAGCCTTAGCTGCATATACTTTTACCAGAGGGCATCAAGGTTTGTTGCAGAAAGGCTTTAGTCTGCTAGCCTGTAACAAAAACTACAAAGTTCATTAATCTCACCAATTCAAAAGAAAATGAGTGAGAAAATCCACAAACCTAGAAAAAAAAGAATGTTTATAGATAAATACATGAAGGAAAGCAGGTAGGTTTAACACAGTTTCATTTGCTATCAGAAATTTCTATTGAAATGTATGCCTATAAGACATGATGTGCGGTATAGGTTTCCTTTTCTTTTTCCTTTCCTTTCCTTTCCTTTCCTTTCCTTTCCTTTCCTTTCCTTTCCTTTCCTTTCCTTTCCTTTCCTTTCCTTTCCTTTCCTTTCCCTGTCTCTTCTTTCCTTTCCTTTCCTTTCCTTTCCTTTCCTTTCCTTTCCTTTCCTTTCCTTTCCTTTCCTTTCCTTTCCTTTCCTTTCCTTTCCTTTCCTTTCCTTTCCTTTCCTTTCCTTTCCTTTCCTTTCCTTTCCTTTCCTTTCCTTTCCTTTCCTTTCCTTTCCTTTCCTTTCCTTTCCTTTCCTTTCCTTTCCTTTCCTTTCCTTTCCTTTCCTTTCCTTTCCTTTCCTTTCCTTTCCTTTCCTTTCCTTTCCTTTCCTTTCCTTTCCTTTCCTTTCCTTTCCTTTCCTTTCCTTTCCTTTCCTTTCCTTTCCTTTCCTTTCCTTTCCTTTCCTTTCCTTTCCTTTCCTTTCCTTTCCTTTCCTTTCCTTTCCTTTCCTTTCCTTTCCTTTCCTTTCCTTTCCTTTCCTTTCCTTTCCTTTCCTTTCCTTTCCTTTCCTTTCCTTTCCTTTCCTTTCCTTTCCTTTCCTTTCCTTTCCTTTCCTTTCCTTTCCTTTCCTTTCCTTTCCTTTCCTTTCCTTTCCTTTCCTTTCCTTTCCTTTCCTTTCCTTTCCTT
>NW_020799097.1:30144846-30174086 GCF_003259725.1 Athene cunicularia | reverse complement strand
CTCCTCTCCTCTCCTCTCCTCTCCTCTCCTCTCCCTCTCCTCTCATTTTTCTTCTCATTTGAACATAATTTCCATTTGTGTTTATGTATGCAAATATGTATGACATCTTTTTCAGGACTTTTGACTCAGAAAATCCTAAAAAAAACCCAACAGTTCATTATTCTGGCCAAATATTATTTATTTGGTTTGGGTGAGATATTAATTTTCTTCATAGTAGCTGGTATGAGGCTGGTTTGGATTTGTGCTGGAAACAGTGTTGATAATACAGAAATGTTTTCATGATGGCTGAGAAGTGCTTACAGAGAGTCAAGGCCTTTGCTGCTTCTCACCCCACCCCACCAGGGAGTGGACTTAGAGTGCACAAGAAGTTTGAAAGGGACACAGCTGGAACAGTTGACCCCAACTGACAAAGGGATATTCCATACCATATGACATCATGCTCCGGATATAAAACTGGGGAAAGAAGAAGAAATCAGGGGAACACATTAGAGTGATGGTGTTTGTCTTCCCAAGTAACTGTTAATGTGATCGAGCCTTGTTGTCCTGGAGATGGCTGAACATCTGTCTACCAATGGGAAGTAGTGAATGAATTCCTTGTTTTGCTTTGCTTTCATGTGAGGCTTTTGCTTTACCTATGAAAGAGTTTTCACACTTTAGCCTTCCCCATCCCACTGGGTAGAAGGCTGTGTGGTGCTTAGATTCCAGCTGGGCTTAAACCACAACTCTAATAATTTTATTTTCTATATAAAAACAGGAACAGAATGAACAAGATTTTGAACATTGTGTAGTGAAGTGCAATAGTGATAAAAGCTGAAAGATTTAAGTAAAATATATTAATATACAATATGAAAATACTTAAAAATATAAAGTCTTCTACTTTAAAACCTTTGATCAAAATAAGAGTTTAAAGACATGCTAAGCCTTTTGAAAATTAAGATAATTACCTCCGAGGAAAAAAGAACTAAACAAAAATGAATAATCAAAATGACCCAGAAAATACATTTTCTTCCTTAGTAGTCTGTGTTTTTTTAGAAAAATGTGTTATTTTTTTCTCTCCAATTATGTTTTCAATGAAAGCCAAAATGCTATTTATGTAACTTTTTTTGTCTAGTTCCTCTTCTATAAATTTAATCTGACTGGTAGTGCTATAAGTGCTTTTCAAACAGCTCTAGGAGAAAGGGCTTTAATATGATTGCAAAACTACAACTTGCATAGTCCTGAGCATACAGGTTTTATTCATCAGGTGTCTGAATGTCTTCACCTCACATATACACTAATCTTAGTACCTATCAAGAGTATTTCATAGATGCTTTCATCAGCTCTTAGGGCAAGACTGCATGGTTTTAAATATATGCTTAAACTCTGAAACCTCTTTAATGCAAAAATGCTTGATTACTTTAAATATAATTTACACAAGTTAAATGATTGTTTCTTTAAAATAGTGAAAATATTTTTATCTAATAACGAAAATGAAAACCTATATTTAGCTTTGCTAATATTTTCTTATCAATGATTGAAAATGTGTCTTTTGTTCTCACAGAATCACAGAATTGTCTAGATTGGAAAAGACCTTGAAGATCTTCCAGTCCAACCATCAACCCAACATTAACAGTCCCCAACTACACCATATCCCTCAGCGCTATGTCAGCCCTACTCTTGAACACCTCCAGGAATGGGGACTCCACCACCTCCCTGGGCAGCCCATTCCAATGCCTAAAAACCTGTTCTGTAAAGAAATGCTTCCTAATATCGAGTTTAAACCTCTCCTGGTGCAACTTGAGGCCATTACCTCTTGTCCTATCACTTGTTACTTGGTTAAAGAGAATCATCCCCAGCTCTCTGCAACCTCCTTTCAGGGAGCTGTAGAGGGCGATGAGGTCTCCCCTCAGCCTCCTCTTCTCCAGACTAAACACCCCCAGTTCCCTCAGCCGCTCCCCGTACGACCTGTGCTCCAGACCCTGCACCAGCTCCATTGCTCTTCTCTGGACACACTCGAGTCATTCAATGTCCTTTTTGGAGTGAGGGGCCCAAAACTGAACACAGGAATCGAGGGGCGGCCTCACCAGTGCCGAGTACAGGGGTCAGATCCCTTCCCTGTCCCTGCTGGCCACGCTATTGCTGACACAAGCCAGGATGCCATTGGCCTTCTTGGCCACCTGGGCACACTGCTGGCTCCTGTTCAGCCGGCTGTCAATCAGCACCCCCAGGTCCCTCTCTGACTGGCAGCTCTCCAGCCACTCCTCCCCAAGCCTGTAGCCTGCTGGGGGTTGTTGTGGCCCAAGGGCAGCCCCCGGCATTTGGCTTTATGGAAACTCCTGCAGTTGGCCTCAGCCCATGGCTCCAGCCTGTCCAGGTCTCTCTGCAGAGCCTCCCTACCCTCGAGCACATCAACAATCCCACCCAACTTGGGGTCACCTGCAAACTGACTGAGGGTGCACTCGATCCCCTCGTCTAGATCATCAATAAAGATGTTAAACAGGAGTGGCCCCAACACCGAGCCCTGGGGGACACCAGTCGTGACCAGCCGCCAACTGGATTTAACTCCACCACAACTCTTTGGGCCCGGCCATCCAGACAGTCTTTTACCCAGAAAACCATGTGCCCATCCAAGCCATGAGCAGCCAGTTTTGCCAGGAGAATGCTGTGGGAAATGGTGTTATTCTCCATATATATACATATATGTGTATAGAGTACATATACAATACATTATATGTGTATACATCCATATACAATACAGTAACTTTGCAGGAACAATTATGGGTTAAGTTCTAGAGCTGTTTAAACCATCCAGGATCATTCTCAGCAGTAAATTAAATAATCATATACTTTTATTTGTTTATAGGACCTCTCAGGCAAGGTTTCACTCTGACATATCCTAGAAATAAAGGATTTTTTTTTTTTTTTTTTTAGATATTTAGCAAGCTAATTTAATTAAAAATTAAAGAAACAGCAAGTTACAGATTAGACAACTATGAACATGGCTAACAGGCTATATTCAGAGTGTGGTGATCAATGGATTTTACTCAGACTGTCAGTCTGCCAAAGGGAGATACTCCAGGTATTGATACTGGTCCTCACACTGTTCAACACCTCAATAAATGATCTGGGATGAGATTGATGGAATTGAAAGTCCTCTCACCATGTTTGCTGATGATGCTGAACTGGGTGGTGAGGTGGACATGTCAGAATGGAAAGCCATCTTATAGAGAGACCTTAACAGGCTGAAAGAACAATATGAAGTTTAATGAAGACTTGCAATGTTCTGCACCTGTTTGGTGGTTTAAGCCCTGCCGGGACCAGAGACCACGTGGCCGTTGCCCCTCCCCACCCTCAGACACAAGTAGGGCACAAACCCCGGGTTAAAATAAGAAGAAATTTAATACAACAGCGTAATAAGCAATGTGAACAACAACAGTAGCAATGATAACAACAGTTAAGCAGTAATAACCGTGAACAAGACAAAAGATATACGGAGAAATACCGCAATGGTTACAGACATGAACCAGTACAACCTGAGATGACCTAATCAAAGATCCACAGTAGAGGCTAAGATCTGTGTTGCTGGGAAGCAACCCTGCTGAAAGGGACATGGGGGTCTTGGTGGACAAGCTGAACATGGATTAGCACTGCAGTGCTTCAGCAACCAAGGCAAATCAGATCTTGGGCTGCATCTTCAGGGTGTATTACTAGCAGATATAGAAATGTGATCATCCCACTCTGTTCAGTGCTAGTCAGGCTACAACTGGAGTACTGTGCCCATTCTTGGTCCCCACAATTCAAGAAAAACATGAACAGACTGGACAGGGCTCAAAGGAGGGCCACAAAGATGGTCAAAGGGCTGGAAAACCTGCCCGATGAGGAAAGACTGAAGGAGTTAGGTCTTTTCTCCCTGAAGAAGGGAAGGCTCAGGGGGGACCTCATCACAATATGCTAGTACTTAAAAGGCAGCTACAAAGAGGACAGAGTCTTTCCACAAGAAGCCACATGGAGAACACAAGGGACAATGGGGACAAGTTGTACTGGGAGAGGTTTCAGCTTGACAGAAGCTTTTTTTTACAGTGAGAGCATTTTTTACAGTGAGAAAAATAATTTACTGGAATGACCTGTCCAGGGGCATGGTGTAGTACCCATCACCAGAGGTTTTCAAGATGTGGTTGGAGACAGTTAGGCTTCTTTTCCCACAAAAATTTGAACCAGATGATCTTTCAAGGTCCCTTCCAACCTGGGCTGTTCTATGATTTTATTAAACAAACACATAAACAAAACCCTAGCTCTTCCAAAATTTCTCTCACTCTAAAAATATTTTAGAGGTTAAAAAATGTTTATGTCAAACCTTGGCAAGGCTCTTTTTTGCTGCCAGATTTTCTTTATACTAAACAACAGCACAAAAGTTCTTTGAGGCAAGGCAAAGAGTTTTGGGGAAACAGGTTTTCCTGCTGCTACACAGTCACTAAAGCTGTTAAGCTACTTAGGATTGGAAGGAAATTTAAATTTTATTGAAGCTGATGTATTTTACAGAGACATAACAGTTTTAACAAGAATTGTAAACTGGATGATTTCTTAGGAAAAGTGTCAATATCCTAGTATTTCTCAAGAGAGTAAAAAACAAGAATCCAAAGGCAACTGAGTCAGACCCAAAAGAAATTGAATTTAAAAGGCAGTATTTTCAGCCTGAAAATGAATATTCTGACAAAATTGATTCTCAGTTGCATTTAAAGTATTTCTTGTTGTTCCAATGTAAAAATACCTATTTTAGAACTTAATTTTGTGAAATTATATCAAGATGCAATACTTGGTCTCTCAGGAGCTCTAATACTTTCTTCACTAAACTGTCAATTCGATACAGAACAGGTGATATAAGACAAGTAGTATCTGCACTTCACATTACTGTATCTTCCACTGTTATGAGTATGTCATAGACAGCAATTTCTTTTGGAGAGGGAAGAGTAGTGGGGAAGATCTTTCTGCTTTGATTTTGCTTAAAATTAGCCTGCTGATATGTATTTCTATACAAAAGAAACATTTTAAAGACAGAAATTGCTGTTGTTGCCATTGAAGAGGGCTATCTCATGATAAGTACTCCTGTATCTAACAGGTTAGGAGATTGCAAAAAGGGGCAAGTGCAAATCTAATATGTACATGACATCAAGTTTAGATTATTTCTATCAGTTTGGCTACAAAACTCTTAGGAGAATTTAGAACTGTTAGATCACTCTGTTGACTCATGGACAGTGCTGAGTTTAATCTTCCAGGCCTTTATAGACCTAGTTTACATGACCTCACAACAGACTACCTGTTTTAGCTTCTGCAGGATGGCAACTTGCCCCATCATTCATGCTTCCCAAGAGTCACGTCATTGCCAGCCTCAAAGGTGAAGGTCAGGAGAGGGGGAAGATGGGGCTTCCTTGACAACATGCCAACAGACTCAGCACTGATTATGAGAGAGGGATCAGTCATTTCCCACGTTTCACAGCACAGAGGCAATGTAATTTATTTCACTGAGCCTTACAGCTGGTGTAACTTAATACAATAGTAAAGGAGTTAGGTGAAAAAGCAGAGGATATGAGAAAATACAAGGCTGTTGCCTCATCTTCTTAGAAGACAAAAGCAGGGACAGGGGAAGAGAGGCAGTTACTGTCATTTTAAAATGTGCCTGAATAATACTGAGAGGTAAAAGAAAATACTAGACTGAAAATCCATGTGAAAGGCACAGCCACTCACGCTGGAATTTGGAGATTTAAATTAGAAGAATAATCATTGTTTTGTAACAAAATAATTAAAACCAAATACAAGTTGCTTGATCTAAATACATAGATTTTGTGCAGCATTAACTCACTAGGTAGTGAAGTCTACATTCACAAAATGGTACAGAAATTGGAGAAAGACACCTTCTGTAAGTAACCCTTCATCCCTCAGATCAAAATCATCAACTAAAACCACATACCCAGTTATTTACCAAAAGGTCATGAAAAGGAGAGAGAAAGTAATATTGATCTTTTTCCTACATGTTTTCCATCTGGATGGTGTTCAGGCAGGAGTGGTGGCTTTTTTACTCACCCATTTTTCACTGCTTGCCATAGGAAATGCACCTTGTACTATCGAGCCAAATGTATCTCCTTTGATGATGCAATTTGTGTGATCCAGGCAGTTAGATTCATCTCTCTGAAGGTAAAACATTAAAATGTGTCTTGACTGATACCTAGGAAATAAGCATCCTTGAAAAAACGCATGACCCTTGAAGCTGTTAATTTTAGCTAAGGCTTTATATAGTCAAATAAAGCAATCAAACTACAGTGAGGGGTCATATAATCAACTGGTGATGATGTAAGTTTTGTTGATATTATTTGCAAGTGGCATGAACAATATGCTTTGCACAGTTGTTAGTCTGGATAGATCAAGTGAAAGATAAGTTAATATTTTTAAGATAAAAATAATATAATTGAATACAACTGTAAAAAGAATTGCACTAGGCTTCAAAAGTAAAGGATAAATATTAATTATTTGGGTACTCTCCATGGCAAGATCACTTACATCTAATAACATTACAGTCTTATAGGCAGGGCAATGGGCTTTTTCTATTTAAAAGGTTATTTGATATTTTCTATTATAAGACTCATTTTATTTGCCTATACGCTTTCCAAGCTTTAATGATTCATACTTACTGAAATTTGTCCATTTGATAGCTGCCTCAGGTCAACTATTTTCAAGCATTTTTCAAAAACATGTCCAGTGAACAAATTCCAACAACGTTCTGATAATATTCTTATAATGAAAAATTTTGTGTGTAATACTAAATTATGTGAATATGTAGGTGAAGATATATGTAGGCCTAATTAGTAGATATCAGTTGACACTGACAAACCAGAAGAGAGATGAAATGAACAAAATCAAACTGGATGAGCAATTCTGGAAATGGAAAATCTGAAACTTAAATAAATAGCTAAATAGAGGGGAAATCTATGTTAATTGTATTTAATTCATTGAACTTAACAAGGTGCCATGCAATCACTAAAACTTGTTCTGATGGTACTTATAGATTAGTAGATAAAATGTTGTAACCTTTTCTCCCACCAGCATAAGACCACTCTAACATGTGCTGTGCAGACCCATCAACAACTTCTTCACGTGCTGTTCACACACCAGTAACTTCTCACAGTTCAGTACTTTTCCAGTGTTGCAGCTGTCTGTTGTTTTTCCCTGCCACCTTGGCACAACTCAGCAGTTTCTTATCTTTCTCTTAAGGCCTGTTTCTCATCAAAGCCTTGCTGCTTCTCAGAGGGTGCGCAGGGCTGACAGGCTGATGTCGACTTGTATCTCTTCCACATATAGTATACACAATAATTATTTTATGTTATAATGTACTGGATCTGGCTGAGCTAGAATTGGTTTTCCCCTACAGCAGCCCTCACGGTGCTGTGTTTTATGTTGGGAGCTGGCAGGGTGTTGATAGCACCCTGGTGTTGTGGCTACTGCTGAGCAGGGCTTACACAGCACCAAGGCTCTTTCCGACACTTTCCCCCCAGTGGGACGGGGTGGGCAAGATCTTGGGAGGGGACACAGCCAGGACAGGTGACCCGAACTGACCAAAGGGATATTCCAGACCATGTGACGTCTGCTCAGGATAAAGCTGGGAGAAAGGAGGAAGGGGGTGGGGTCACCCTTGGTCCTCTGAGGCAACTGCTATTGGAGCCCTGCTTCCTGAGAAGGTCCCATATCGCCTCTTCATGGGAAGTAGAGAATATATCTGTATTCTTTTTTGCTTCCATGTGTGGACCTTGCTTTGCTTACATTAAGACTGCTTTTGCTTTACCCATATGGTTGTGGGTCTTTTTGGTTTGTTTTTTTTGTTTGTTTGTTTGTTGGTTTTTTTTTTTTTCCCTATCTTATTTTCTTCCCCCTTATTGCTCTGTTGAGAAAAAAGGAGGACGGGGAAGAGATAGAGTGCCTTGGTGGGTACCTGGCACTTAGCCAAGGTTAAACCATCAGTCGTTTTTGGTGCCCAACGTGGGGCACTGGAAGGGCAGTTTTATAGTAAGTGTGCTGTAGCTATAGCAGTTATTAAGCAACAAGCTCTTGTGCTGTTCACAAGTTTGTTGATTGTGCTACTTATGTTTATTTTGCTAAGCTCGAGAGCATGTTGAAGGAAATCAGGAACATCACGGGTTTTATTCTGAAGGCTCCCAAGGTACTTATTCATGCTTGTGTGAGCTGTTTGATACTGTTCCCTAATACTGTTTGCCTATTTTGGGTTGTGTGGAGCTCAGTATGTTTTTGGTGTAAGAGAAGGCAACTTTTGGCTGAGTCAGTACAAAAATGTGCCCTGTCCCTGGGTGGTATGAGGAGTTGAAGGATTTGAGCAGATTCCTAGGACAGCTATCACCTCCCATAGCCTGGGATCTTACCCCTGAATAGGAAAAAAACTCCACAAAATTGACACAACACCTGATAGAAGGGTGCCTTGCTTATCCCAGTGAAAATCAACAACTTCTGGCTCTCTACTGGGGCCTGGCCTATTATCAAGATGAAGTTCAGTACTCTCAAAGGACTGTGGATGAGATGAGAACCCAAACAATAACGATAAGAGCAGAGATTGCCCTAGTAGTAAAAAAGAAACAGTGAACAATAACAGTGGGCCCATATCCTCGATTAATAAGAGAAGAGAAAGAAGAGGAAAAGCTTGGACGAGAAGCTGGTCCTTCAGCAAAGAGATTGGAAGAGGGACTAAGAGAACTCAAACAGGAGGTAGAAACTACCCAGTCCCTGACCTCATCAGAGCTGTGAGATCTGCAAAAGACTATAGCCACCAGCTGGGTGAGCAGATTGCTGCCTGGCTGCTTTGATGATGGGATGGGGCTGATGTTCAACAACTGGAGGGTAAGGAATACAAACAGCTGGGTTGCCTTGCTAGAAATCGAGGAATCGAAAGGAAAATTGGAAAAGAGACAGAAATTTGCAGTCTGTGGAGACAGCTCCTTTCAAGTGTTAGAGCAAGTTATCCATCCTTTCAACGACATCTTACGGACAGCTCCTCAGGGAAGTGGAGCACTGCAGATGAAAGTGTCCAGTACCTGAGACAACTAGCAGTGCTGGAAGTCATCTAATGTGATTCAGATAATTATGAAGCCCCTAAAAATTGAGAGGATGTCTTGTGCACACGGGCCATGTGAAGGAAGATGATTAAAGGTGCACCATCCTGGTATTCTAGCCAGCTTAGCCACAATGTACTACCCAGAAATGGATGAGTGAGAAGGAATAGGATGTACACCAGCTGTGGAGGCAGTCTCTTCCTGGCTTCAGAACTTTGAAGAGAGTCTTGGTACCTCCTCATCTTTACCGGTGGATGCCCTGGATGTTAGGAGCACCCCAAGAAAACAATTATCTTCCACACCAGTCAGGGGGAAAGGGAACTCCAGGCGCATGATGTGGTGAACTTTGGCTCTTCCTGCATGACCAGGGGGGGGACATGAGGAATTGGGATTGTCAACCCATCTTTAAGTTGGATGCTCATATACATGAATTGTGAGGAAAGACTCCTGCCAAGAACAAGACATCCAAGAAGGCTGTTAATGTAGCTGTTGTAAAACCACAAGAAAGTAATCAGCGATCTCCCAGATATAAGAAGACTGAGATCACCTCCCTTGACCCTGATGAAGGAATATCTGGCCTGGCACAGCAAGGGTCAGACAGTCAATACTGTGACCAAGAACAGGAATAGAGGGCCCCTGCCTCCAGCCAGGAGGAAAGGGATGATCAGGTATATTGGACAGTGTGGATTCAACGGCCTGGAACATCAAATCCACAGAAGTACCAGGCTTTAGTCGACACCAGGGCATGGAGTATGTTAATACCATCAGGTTATAGAGGGGCAGAACTTATCTGGATCTCAGGATTGACAGGAGTGTGTCAAGAACTGTCAATACTGGAGGCTGAGGTTAGCTTGACTGGGGACAAGTGGGAAAAACATCCCATTGTAACTGGCCCAGAAGCCCCTTGCATCTTGGGCATTGACTACCTCAAGAGTGGGTAGTTCAAAGACTCAAAAGGATACCGATGGGCTTTTGGTGTGGCCACTGTGAACACAGAGAAGGTCAAACAGTTGTCTAATATGACTGTCTTCTCAGAAGATCCTTTTGTTGTAGGACTGTTGCGAGTTGAAGAACAACAGGTGCCAATTGCTATATAGACCAGGCACCGATGTCATTATTGTACAAACCGAGACTCTGGCTCCCATCCAAGAAATTATTCATCAACTAGAGAGCCAAGGTGTCCATTAAGACACATTGGCCATTTAACAGGCCAGTGTGAAAGTCTGATGGAGGGTGGAGGTTAACAGTAGACTAATGTGGCCTGAACGAAGTGACGCCACCAGTGAGTGCTGCTGTACCAGATACGTTAGAGCTCCAATATGAACTGGAGTCAAAGGCAGCCAAGTGGTACGCCACAATCAACATTGCCAATGCATTCTTTTCAATTCCTTTGGCAGAAGAGTGCAGGCCACAGTTTGCTTTCACGTGAAGTTATGCCTGAATTAGGAAAACACAGGCAGAGATACATATTATGATTTAAGATAGTCTTATAAGAGGGATATGAAAAAAAGCCTGTCAAGTTTTGTTTCTAACTACTTGCATTTAATCACAAAGAAGAGTGGAGTAAATTATGAAACAATTTATTGTATGTGCATGATAAAATATAGTTCACTTCAGGTTTGCAACAAAACATGAGTCAGCAAAAAAATCATAACCTGCCATAGACATTGATTGATGTCAACACTGTACAACACTGTACATGACAAGCAATCAAAGGAATCCTTTCTCTTAAGCAACTTGTCAACAGACTTGCTGGTGTAATGTTTTGTCTTCCTGGAAGTTAAGGAGAAAAAGTAATGAAAAAAAGGACAAACTTCCTCCTATTCTTTGTTAAAAAGAACAATCTTAACAGAACAAAGGTGTATTTAGATTAGCTTCACCACCCAACACTTAGGTGCTGCCTACTGAAGATTTTTAACAAGAAACTGGCTTTGCAAACTGAAGAGTAGTAAGAATCCTCAAAGAACTAGAAAGAAAAATAATGAAAGAGGCAGAAAAAAAAAAAAAAAATGAAATAATAAGATCACTAATGCTTTAATCAGAAAAAGGCACACTACAAAATAACTTCTCTAGATGAAAAATTTCTGATCTCACTTTATTCCAGACTTTAATAGACAGTACAGAGAAAACATTAGATGAAGGAAAGATTTCTCAATAGACTATACAGGCAATTGAACTTTTAATTCCACCCCATCTTTCCTGAACAACAACAGTATCCAGTTGATAATAATTCCTACAAAAAACCTACTCGATTATGTATGATCTCTTGGAGTGAAGTCACAAAAGCAGCCTTCATGCAGTGTATCTTAGCCCATTCTCTTGTTAGCCGACCCACTGTTTCACAGTGGGGAACAGCACTTTCTGCAGCAATAATAAATCCATCTTCACATCTTTTCTGACTGAAGTCACTTTAGTTTTGTACCATAATTTTTTCTTCCATAAAAGAACTCAAAAATGTTGCCTAAATTATTTCATTTATTATTCACATTTGTTAGGTTAATTAAAACAAAAGACCAGAATATTCATTTGGGATGTATAATTATTTTGTTAGCACTCAAAATTTCTTTCTACCTATCCTATGTAGACTTTGACTGAATGAACATTCTATAAAGATTTCTGCTTTTTCATGTGCAACATTTCATATTTTTCCAAAATTCTGCCGTATCTAAATAGAGAATATCTTAGTTTTGGGTTAGAGCTTTAGATTATTTTTCTTTGTAGTTTTTTCATTCGCCTTCATCTGTTTCAGATCAATTTTCTGTTGATTTGTTTGGAGTTTTTTTAATATAAATTTAACAGTTATGTTCATTATTTGGTTGATATTAAACGAGCTCTGTCTTCACTCTCCTAAAGCTGAATATGACTTGAACTTAACATTCTGAGATCTGTTTATGTCTTATTTAATTCAGTAGTTTGTGAATGCAGAGCTGTCCTTCTATGCCTTTAGAAAGGACCTTGAAATATAACTCCTTCCTTGATTCGCTTATGTTATATTACTCATGTTTTAGGAAAGCAAAATTTAGCCCATTCCAGCATTCCTTACCATAGTCAGCAGGGAATTACTATTATTTCTTTACATTTCAATAAAATAACCATTAAGGTCACTACCTCTTAATGAACGATTATGAAGAGTGAAACCTCTCTTAATTACCTGATTTTTCATTTAAGATACGTAAAGACATTCAAAGGCATTTCGCCATTTGTTTACCCCATTCACTGTTCCTTAATGTGCTAACTTCTACAAGGTTGATTAACCATCCTTCCCATCCCAGGGAATACTGCCTACAATGAAAGTCCTTTAGATTTTTGTCTGATGGTGTATTATATATACTGTAATAATGCTTTCAGAACATGTCTACCAAATGGAAGGCAAACTTTGACGTGAAAAACGATGATCAGCGCTTCAAGGTGGTGACTTAGAGTTTTTAATTTATTTTGTTTTTTATTTCTGACCTTATCCCAGAGTTCATATTTATTCATGTGTTTAGTCTGGCTATCTCTTTTTGTCATTTACAATGTCATTATGCTGTTCACTTCCTATATTTCCCCTTTTATTTTTTCTCCTCTTTCTTCACAGTGAAAAATTTGCTTTTTTTATAAAGCAATATATTTAAGAGGTGATAATAAAATCTCAGAAAGAGCTCCCTTGTAATGAAATATTGTTATTGGATCATTAGAAATCCTCTTCACTCGGCAGAGGTAATGCTAGAAGTTACAAACAGATTTAAAAAGTCTTGAATAGCAAAATGATATTTATTGAAACACATGATGTTGAAGGAACCAAGCCAGTAAAAATGCTTAAACATGATTCATTTATTTAACTTCAGAAGCTAACAGGTAAAGAATAATTAAACTGCATCAAGAAAGTCACTTAATTATAATAATGTCATCAATTTGCCTCATAGGAAAGGTTTGAATCTATGTACTGGTTAAAATGGATAATGACCGTGTGACACTCAGGCTATGAAAAACTGTGTAGCCTGATACAGGAAAAGTTAAAGTAATAATTAGTTCAAAAAGAAGCCAGCAACTGATACAGAAAATGATGCTAAGTTGTCTGGCTCTCTGGTATTTTAATGATAAATTCTCCACATTTCACAATTTATTTATATATATCTAATTTATTTATTTATCTCTCAGTAAAACAACTGATTTAATGAATGAAGGTGAAAAATTTTGGACAGAGAAACTAGTAAATAAACACAAGTAGAACTGTGTTTATTTACAAGTCCCTGTTTGTACATGGTAACACATTTGTAGCTATTTTATTTTAATTTTCATACTCTCAACCAATTTTTTTTAACAATTTGCCTTTCTCATTGTCTGTTAGATGGGTATTATGTTTTAACTTTAGAATCAAGATTGGTTTCAGTTATTGAAGAGCAAAAAAGCTTTACATCTACCATTTAAATATATCTGTATACATATTGTTACATACATACCCCCGAGTACAAATGCATATGTACAGAGAGAGAGGATTCTGTAAACCCAGCAAGTTTCCTGGACTAGGAGCTGATAAACCAAATATAATAAGCTGCCAGCCCAATTTACAAGGAAGTTGCATGTTTCTAAACTGAAGGTCTCCCCAGCAATCACAGTTATCATCTGATACATGGTCTGATAGTAAGGTCTGGCCTGAGTCAGAAATGGCAATAATAATAAAGCTTTGTACTCTGACATGGTCATTGTGAGTTTATGTATATTAGTTTCAGTTTTTTAGTGTAAACACCAACATAGCCATTTTAAAAATACTGTTCCTTAAATAGGAAACACAAATGAAAACAGCTGAATACTGACTCATTAAGTGTAAATAAGAAAAGCAGCTATCATAACATGTCTTCTGTGTGGAAGAAGATGATTGACTTGATTGGCTGCACAACTTGCATGTAAGAGCCACCCATTTCTGGCCTCCTTGGAAAATAGATATGAAACCTATATTCAGTTATATTTGAAGACATTGTGGAAGAGGAATACAGTGGGTTTAGAGTCACATAGGAATAACCTAACATCAAGAAAAAAAATGCAATGGATGATTTGGTTTACGTATCACTGGATCCACTATATGTCAAGTGGATTTATGTTTTTCTAGTAAATAGTTTCTGCATGTACCTGCTGTTTATCACTGAGTGAACCAATAGCAATGAAGAAACTCTAAGCTAGACTCAGAAATTAAAATTTAGCATTGTAATATCTAACTTCAATGCCCAGTGTACAAATATGTCATAGGATATCAAAATGCCTTTTAACATCTTGGCTCCCTGCAGAATGAGAGAGAATACATCTGAGTAATGCACTCGTAAAAGGTATCATGTAGAGAGAGGAAGACATAATATAGCCAGAAAAACGTCAAAGACAGGAGATACGTTTTATACGAAGTGGAGACGTAAACCTGGAACAAAGGAAGCCTCTGTCTCTGCTGGGGTTTGCTGCCATTGTCTCTGAATTTTCCTGAAAGTCACATCAGCCTTCTCTCACACAAGAGGATAACATCCTTTGCAGTCCTTCTATTTCCCCTCATGAGATAGATGTCAATATATGTTCTAAAAAGTCTTGGATGATATTAAATAAAAGTGTTATCAGCGTTATTCTCAAACTCCAGCAGCTGGTAAACATGAGAATGAAAAAATAATTTCTCTAGTAACCCAAACTTTCAAAATTAAATATTAGACATCCCAAAACATACTAAGAAACAAACAAACAAACAAAACCCAAAAACCAAACAAACAAAACCACAAACAACAAAAAAACCCCACCTAAAACAAAAACCAAAAAAAAAAACAAAAAACCCACCACCAAAACCCCCCAAAAACCTATATTCAAATGTGGTGACAGTTTTGTGTTCTTACCAACAACAGAAGGTAATAATGGCACATTCCTTGCAAACATGGAGATTGGGACCCATATTTTTCCCCATGATCCAATTGCTGATAATAACATGTTGATATGCTTGGACTTTTGATCAAATGCTTTAATCCTGACACACTGCAGGCGTAGGACTACCTGTATGAATGGTTTAACTTGACTGCAATTATTACAGAACTGCTTTTTTCAGGAAATCGAACCTTTTTTTTTTTCTCATCCCCCCACCCTTGTTATGTGACTAAACAACTCCCATGAAATTAAATAAATGTTCTTTACAAGATGGTCTCTTAAGACACCCAATGTATAATTTAGTAAATGTTACAATTTATCACTTTTAAGTCAAAACATGAAAATACTAACAATAAAAATGTGTTTTAAAAGATGATGATAATAAAATAAAAATCTCAATGTAAGTGAATGCTCTGGTTACCATGGAAACATATGGAATATCAGCTTTGAAAACAAGGTTCCTGTTTTTCAATTATTAGTCAGGCCACAAGATATAAAATCTCTGTTTGACATCCCTACCCAGCTCTTCAGGAATCTGCATAAAGGAAGAGCATTTAAAACACTTAAATGGAACAACACCAGTTCCCTTCATGCTAACTGACCAGCTCCCAACTTGACCTGCTTGTGGACAAAGCAACACATGCACAGGTCATAGATAGGAGATCGTTAGCATCAGAAAGATATATGGACCTTGGGAAAAGAGAGAAATATAAGGATTTAGATATTCATCTGGGAATGATTTTATGAAGAACCTCATGTCTGTGATCCTTCAAGTCTGACATTTTGTATGATATCACTGACAGATGTTAAAAACAACTTAGGATCTAACTTTATCAGTAGTAGTATGTTTAGATGTACCCTGAACACACTAGGTACTGGAAGAACTTTGAATACAAATCTCTTATGAGCTAAATATCTAAAGGATTAAATAACGGTAAGGAATAATCAAATAGAAAAATTGTTGAAACCAGTTTGACTAGATATTTTGAAGATCCAAGCAAGTTTAAAATGCCCTGGAATTTAGAAGGGTTATAAATATTTTTCCCTAAAAATTCCAGAAAAAAATGGTCTTGTAAATATAGCTGCTATGGATAAAAAAGTGGGAGTAATATTATTCATTTAATAGGAAAATCTGTGTGATTTCAACTAAAGGCACAACTGTAAGCTTTCATCTTTGGCTTCTGTATTCTTGTCCTGCCTTCTCACTTACAACTTATTTTTAATCACCAAGAAGTAATTTACTCTTTCTAAAAGACCAGAATGAAGATTTTTCACCACATTTACTTTAGCTCAATATTGTATATACAAATATTTCTACCTCCTTTTCTGTCTCAATTTTTTATCCTCCATTTCTCCACAGTGAACTGTGGGAGGAAGAATTTCTCTAACTGCTGTCCTAAAATTAATCTGAAGATGTTCTCCATGCTTGAAAAATATCCTACCTAGTAAAAAGAAAAAAGGATATTACTTTCTATAAACTTTTTATTTTTCATACCATTTGTGTATGGAGCTCCATAGATATTACGTGAGTTACGTGTCCCTGCACATATCCTTAAAGAGTTTTTGGTTGCTCTTATTAAATGTTTATTTTCTTGTTGGGAAAGGTACGGTGTTAAGAGTTTCTTGTAGGTATGTACCATATAGCTATACTTTTTTGTTATCTTTTCTCAGTTCAACTTAAATATATAAAAGTAAAATAATATATGGAGGAATGCCTAGTTGATGAAAACTTGAAATATCGAAAGTAGGAGTAGGTGGTCATGTCTTTTACTAAAGGAAGATTGTAGCAGGCACACCCATCTGATGAAAATAAAGTTTCTTAGTTGCTGAAGTGTAGCAGCTATTGATTGACCCCTGTTCTTGGGGCTTCATGGTAGTTGGGGCCTTTGGCCAATAGGAGCCACTGTTGTCCACAGATCAGATTTGGCCTGGACATAAATGGAGTCCTCTGAGAGAGCCATTTTGAGCTTGTCCCTTGGAGCAGCATGCCGTAGTTGAGGACTCTCCCCTTGAGCTGGGATGCTGACCAAGGAAACTTTTTGAGGTGACTTGTGTCAGGATACTGCCCTGAGAAGTTCCTCCATGTTGAGAGCCCTCAAATGTTAGGTAAGTGTTTCATTTAAGGTAATTTAATAATTTGTTAAGAGATTAATCCCCTTGTGTTCTAGCTGGTCCTCAGATATTAGAGGGACTAGGGGTTCCTGGACTTATCTCTTAATAGGTATGCCAATTATGGCTGTAGCTGTAGGCCCATGTGCTGTAGGTCCAGTTGAATTTGAGAGAAGCAGTCAGGTTCATGAATAGTATGATTTATTCTTATGCAACTTTTACAGATTCTTTAAGTTTGCATATGATAAATGCACAAACTGCAGGTTATCTATATAACACTACATTAAAAAAAAACAAACAAAAAAAAACAAACAAACAAACAAACAAAAAACAAACCCAAAAACAAAAACAACAAAAAACCCCGCTTAATTCCTGAGTAATCACTTGGCATAGCGGAGGGCCCAAATCTTACCAAAAGGTGTCCCTTCTTGGGGGGTGGTGGTGGTGGGTGAGGACCACAAAGCTATTGATCTGTCCCTCTGATTTGGTATCAGATTATCGTCCCTCTAAGTTAGATACAAACTCTGGGTAGTATTTCTCAAAGTATGTATGTGTGTGTGGGTTTCGACACAGCACATTCCTTGGTTCAAGTTGTGAGCTGGTTTTGTGGGACAAGAGGAAGAATGAGAGATGAGGTCTGCAGAGTACTGCAAATCAGTCCTTGAGAGACAAGGAAGAGCACAAGATAATTCTGCATAGTCATGTAAAATGTTCCTTGAGAAAAGTGGAAGAATGGGAGTGCATGGCCTCCACCTCACTTCACATTCCTCCTTGGTGCCACAACAACAGAAATCACTGGATCTCCACCCTGTCCTGTGTTTGTTCTGGACACCATGTGTTAAGGAAATGTGTGTTTTGCAGATTTTTCGCTCTCTTGTTTTTCCCACACTTCCAACTGTGAGTGATAGCGTGTTTTGGATTGTCCTTAAACCCTAAAAAGTGATGCTTTGTTCTGCCTTTTTGGTGGTTGTTAAAGTCTAGGAATCTGTTTTGTCCTCCTCTCATGGACCTGCAATTGAATGGTTGTGGAGGACTAGATAATTGTGTTGATATTTATTTTTTTTTTTGGTGGTTGTTTATTTTGAGAGCCATTGTAACATAGAAATTGTTGTAGTTGACAGGATGTTGATATAGGAGCTATTACAGAAGTATAGCTGTGTCCCTTCTCCCTGAGGTGTACAACGGGCAAAGGAGAAGTGGTTTGATCTGGTGCCAGTTGTGAAAAAGTTGGAACAAAGCCAGGGAATTTCTTGGAATGATGGAAATGAAGGAAAATTATGTGCTTGATTCAGGTGTAAAATTATTTTGTAGTAGTGGAGGAAGATAATTTAGGAATGAACTAGAAATTGATTGTTTGAAGACAGAATTGTTACAAGAAACAGAGAAAGCAGTTACTGGAGAAAAAAAAAAAAAGAAAAAATGAGCAAAAAAGCCTCCTAGTGTTCAGATTTGAAAGTACATTACAACTGTAGATCTTGAAGAGTGGGATGGAGATATTTGGGAAGAGTATGATGAAAGAGCTTGCAGGAAATAGAGGAATTGGAAGGAAATGTGTGACCTCTCATTAAAACAGAAAGGCCTACAGGTCCACAGGTGGGAACCCCCGAACCACCGTCTGTACAACACCCTGGATGGGACCCGGGCTTACTGAACTTCAGGTTAAGTTTTTGTGTAAGCCAGGTGAAACTGAAACTGAGTATTTGTGGCGGGTTACTTTAACAGGGAGGGCATCAAATTCTGTTGAGAGATCACAAGGTGGGAGGTTTCTGGGGTCTGGTGTGTTTTTAAGTGACAGACCAGTTTGTAACCAGTTGATAACATCTCGAGTGGCTTACTGGGCTAGGGATGTGGATGCTAAAGGGAGGGGCAACCTGTTACCATTAAGGTGAAGGGACTGTCAGAATTGACGGAGTACAAAAGGCTGCTTGCATTCAGGCGATGTATGAGAGGAGGTCTGCACTGGTGGATCCTAGCCACCTTAGACCTCTTATTAGAGGTCTCACAGATGCCTTAAAGATACACGTCCAGTCCCTTAGAGAAAGGGGGCAAAGAGATATTGAATGCAACCAGCAACACACCCCTCACTTTCATGTATTAACATGGGCAGAAGTGTTCCATGATCTGGTTGCTTATGGGCATAAAATGAGATGAGATTGAGATGAGATGAGATGAGATGAGATGAGATGATGAGATGAGATGAGATGAGATGAGATGAGATGAGATGAGATGAGATGAGATGAGATGAGATGAGATGAGATGAGATGAGATGAGATGAGATGACCTGGGTGGTGGCATGGACAGGAGTCAGAGGGTTCCATAAGCTAGTCAGAAATCCCATCCTGAGCAGCCTTCTTGAAGAGAGTTTGAACTGTCCTGAGGTAAGTCAGGTCGATTTTATGATTTAGGAAGGAATAATCTTTGGAGGAAGGTGTCGACACTGTAGGTACCTCGGGCAATGTTACATGGTCAATCCACTGATAATATCTTGAAACTGGTTAAACTTCTGGAGGGGAAAACTCAATAAGGAAGGGAAATGCAGGCAACTGTACTCCCTCAGAGGAAGGGAAATTTAACCCTTTTGTGATATCAAGCAGGGAGTTGAGAGTCAAAAAACCCAGTTGCTGTGGTTTGGGGGTCAGACTGCCCACTTCGCATGGTGGATTACTGCCAATGGTCTGTTGACAAGGAGCCATACATACATATCCCTGTGGGTCTTGGATAAGTTTAGAGCTTTTCATTGATACAGGGACCAAAATTATTGTTTTAAACAGACAACAAGCCACTGAGTTAGGACTTAAACCATTAAGCTGCGATGGAGGCAGTAGAAAAATGTCCCCTAGTGCGAATGGAGTTTTGGTTACCAGAGAAAATAGTATGATAGTGATGCAGGTGACTTGAAGTCCTTATAAAGTAAAAATATTGTCTTTGGTGTTCTGGCAGATAAACAGTGGTGTTTACCAGTTGGCAGAGTGTGGAGTTGTGGAGGTAGAGGGACAGAAGTTGCTCATGTAAGAACTCTTCAGGTTGCTCCTTTATTACCACCATCTAATGTGACCTGTGTCTCTCAATATCCCTTGTCAATTACTGCCAAATGAGGTATTTTAGAGGTAATTAATGATCTTGAAAAAAAGAGATTATAAATCACACAGGTTCCCCTTATAATTCTCCAGTTTGGCCAGTCCACAAACCAGATGGGCCGGGGGCGTTTAACAATTGATTATTGGAGACTGAACGGTAATACCCCACCTTTAACAGCTGTTGTCCCAAATATATTAATGGGAACAGTGATACAGGCTGCTGCTCATCCATGAATGGCTACTTTAGATGTTAAACAGATGGGGTTTTACGATTCCCCTAAGGGACAAGGATAAATGTCAGTTTGCCTTTACTTGGAGAGGGGATGCAATACACCTTTAACTGACTCCCACAAGGATATAAACATTCCCTGTCTACTGCTTATAATGCTTTAGTCAAACGTCTTGACACGGTGGAGGCACCACTGAGTGTCCATATATATCAGTATATAGATGATATTTTGGTTGGAGAAGATACTAAAGAACAGGTAGGGTAAGTGGCTGAAGTCATGTGAGACCTGTTAACTAAGAATGGGCTACATATTATGCCCTCTAACTGTCCTGGACAAGAAATTAATTTTTTAGGAGCTTGGTGGGTGGCTGGAGCAATTGCAATACCTGATGATACTTTATCAGTTATTGAAAAGGGGCAAATTCCAGGTAATAAGGTAGAACTACAGCAGCTGCTAGGTACATTGGGTTATTGGAGAAAACATATACCAGGGTTTTTGGTGATTGCTCACCCTTTATATGATTTACTTTGGAAAAATAGAGTGGGATTAGACTTTACAGAATACAGAGGCCCTGAATATTTTGAATGATGAATTTAGGACCTATTAGAGGTTGGGGCCGTTACATCCACAGGATCCATTGAGTGGGGATTTGCAGAACATGCCTCCTATTGCAGTGTATTTCAGAAGGGACCACAAGGACCTGCTAGACCTCTGCTGTTTTCTTCCACTTCATTTAAGGAAACTGAACAGCAGTATTCAGAGTGGGAAAAGGGACTCCTCTTACTTACCACGGCAGTTAAGCAATTCATACAGCTTGTCCACAATGTTGAATGAGGCTTTGCTTGTTTATTTTGAGAGCCTCTGTAACAAAAAACACCAGGGGAATAAAGTGTAGATTAATGGTAGCACCTCTATTGTTTAGCATAGTCACAAAAGACCTGAAAAAGGATGTAAGCAGAAAGTTGACTCATGATATAAAATTATTAATAATGGTAAGAATAAGGAGAGATTGTAAAGAATTGCAGAAATACTACATAAGTCTGAGGGACTGGGAAATCTAACTGTAGGTGAAATTCAATAACGATAAATTAAAATACTGCACCAAAAAAAAAAAAATCTTGATTTTGCATATAAAGTTATTGTGTTAGAGCTGACTTACTGCTCTGCAACAAAATCTTAGAGTCAAGTTGAGACAGGTCATCTCAGTTCTTAGTAACACTGAAAAATCCAATAAAATAATGGGAATTATGAGAAAAGAAACAGATTAAAACAGAAATTCTTAATTTGCCTTGAATACTGTTGGCAATCCTGTTCCCCCATCTCAAAAAAAGATCGACTAGAAAAGGAAGTCTCAGAGAAAAATAATTAAAGTGTTCAAAACTATAGAACAACTTTCATACAGTAAACAGATTGTCCAGATCCAGTGTTGGGGAAGGTTTCTATATGATCTCAAGAACGAGATTAAAACAGGAATGAGGTCAAATACTGTATACCCCAAACAGTTTTTTATTATTGAAGGTGAAGAGGGGTAATGTGATACAAGGAAATGATCACTTGTTTTGCAACTTATTTACTTATAGCAATTTATAATGATTTCTGAATATTGCTTAATAATCCTGCTTGCCCTGACTGTTCTGTGGAAGTTTACCAAGGACTACTGCTACTGTGTTTATCAAAACAAAACAGTTTTCTGTGGAAACTTACCAAGAATTACTATGTTCAACAAAAATGTTTCTTGTCCTTGGAAAGCAGATGTGCTCTAACTAGTTTAGTCTTGGTAATGAATAAAATAGCCATATAGGGACAGTAGAAATAGATACACTGGTATTTCTAGATAAGATAGAATGAGTAAACTGGCTGAAAACACTCTTGTTACTCAAAAAAATTAGCTAAGAGGATCTGTGCATGCTCCAAGGAAAAGTACAAGGTGAGAAAGACTATAAGCCTTCCTCTAGAAGACCCCCAGAGACAACCACCAGGAGGCAATGCGCAGGTGCAAAGGTAACATAAACTGCTGACACCAGCCTTTCAAACTAACCCAGCCTTACTTATTCATGTTTATTTGTATTATGTAATCCAATTAATATGTATATCCACACTCTATAAGTTTTTGGTTAAAAATGGTGTGTGTGTGCAAGCTTTGTGGAGAGATCCCCTCGTGTCCCAGTGCCGGAGTAAACATATCTGCTTTATAATCTCTGAGTTTTAGAGCCTGTTTTCTGCAAATCAAATGATAAGACAGAATGGAAGGAAAAGAGAGAAATCAAGCAAGCAGCTAGAGTAGTCACAAGAATCATCACCACCATGAACTCAACAACATCTTGTTGGCCCTCAGTTTTCAGTTCCTTGGTGGTGGGTGCGCCTGGATCTGGCCACATCCTCTTGTGGTCCTCTTCAGTGGTGGGTGTACACCAAGCAAAGATTCAGTCGCCTTTTAAGTTAATCTTATCAACTGATTAGTATATCCATCCACCTTTAAATTTTCCTCTGTTCCCACAGGTTTTTGCTAACTTAATGCTTCTTGAACAATCATCCAGTTTCTAAGGCAGAAACACCTCTTATCACTTCAATGGTGAAGGCCGAAGTCATCAGCAATACAATAGAGCCACAAAGTTATCAGGCTTATACAGTAGCCGGTGATCAGCGGTCCTTGTGCTTGATGAGAAACACCCGGTTTCACTCAGCCCATCTCTCTGAGGCTTATCTAAGGAGTTTGTCAATACAACTGCAAGGGAGTGGGAGGGTGCATCCTTTGATACACTCCTGCTTCCTTGGGTGACATTCCTTAGATTAATTACAAAGGCCACAAATGGTCAAGGTGTTACTGACACCACCCAGTGACTCAAAGCACACACAACAATCAAGGTTTGAGACAATAATTTGATATTTCCGTCTCTCACACAGATGAAGAGACTAATTCTCTTCAGCATGCTGGCTACTGAGGGAGAAATATGCCAGAGATATACAAAATCAAAAGAAGCATGGAGAAATTGAACCGGGATCTGTGTTCCCTACTTTTTTTCCTGTAGAAGGCAGGGGATGACAAATGGAAATAGTTAGAGCTAGGTTCTAAAGCCCAGACACTTTTCCTGCTTAAAAAACCATACATTTTTAAAAGAGGTTAAAGAAAAATTAAAAGTTAAAAAAATAAAAAGAAATCTTTCTTCATGCAATAGGTAATATACATGTGAAACTTACTGTTGAAGGATATTGTGGATGGAAAATATTTTTAAGCATTAAATAGGAGACTGGGGAAAATTGGAAGAAAATATATTTTGTGTTATTAAATAGATATAAATTACCGATAGCTCAGACAAATTCACTGCAGTAATTTGAGGATAGGATAGAAATGTGCAATACACTGAGGATGGGGAAAATATTTATGTTTACTCTGTTGTTACAGCCCATACACAATCTTTAAGATCACCCTTGATGTTCAGGCAGGATACCTAAAATCTTAATAGAATAATTCCTGAATTTTTAATATTTAAGGGCAAATGCAAAATTATTGTGCTTCACAGGTATTTTGAAATGATCCACATTAAAAAAAGAGAGTAAACTGGTCTTAATTGTTATTATTTCTTATGGATAACATATGTGGAAGAGATGTATGCTTGTGGTGTTCATTTAGCAAAAATGGTTTGCATTTTGAATAGTGATCCTATTGGGAGTTGACACTACATACAAGTAGACATGTACTTTTCTATTCATTTTGACCACATTTTTATACTAGCATATGTTAATAACTTGGAATTTTCATTACTTTTTTTTTTTTTTTTTTTTAATTGGATTTTTCTTTGGAATAGATATATGAGCTATGGGTTGATAGAGCTGGATGTAATTCTAGATTCTAGATTTACATTCTAAAATGGTGATATCCAAAATATCATCAAGAAAACTGAGGGGGAAAAAACCCTAAAAAAACAAAAAACAAACAAAACCAACAAGTTGAAAGAAAATAAAAGTAATTCACTTTTTTTTTTTTTTTGAATGAGAAGTATAAGTAATGTTGCTAAGTAAAAAAGTTAAATAATCCAGTTAAAAGCTAGAAATAATTATAATTTAAAAATGCAAGCAGGTAGGCATAAAGGAAATATCATATACTGGTAGATACATCTGATAAGAATAGAAGAGTTCTAGTTGTCACTCATCTCTGTATGATAATCAATTAATTTTCAAATATTCATTTCCCTCCTTTTCCCTGATACAGTAAGAAGCAGCACTGCAATATATTGTGGTGGTTTGTCCTTGGGTAAATGCCAGGTACCCACCAAGTTGCCCTATCTCTTCTCCCTCTTCCCTCTTTTTTCTCAACAGGGCAAAGAGGGGAAAGAAAATAAGATAGGAAAACCATCAAACAAACAAAGCCTTATGGGTAAAACAAAAGCAGTTTTAATGTAAGCAAAGCGACGCAAAGGTCTGTGTATTGAAGCAAAAAAAAAAAAAAGAAAACAGATGTATTCCCTACTTGCCATTAACAGGTGATGTGGGCCCTTCTCAGGACACAGGGCTCCCATACACGTAGTGGTTGCCTCGGAGGACCAAGGGTGACCCCACCCCCTTCCTCCTTTCTCCCAGCTTTATCCTGAGCAGACGTCATATGGTCTGGAATATCCCTTTGGTTGGTTTGGGTCAGTTGTCCTGGCTGTGTCCCCTCCCAAGATCTTGCCCACCCCGTCCTACTTGGGGTGGCGGGAAATGTCGTAAAGAGCCTTGGTGCTGTGTAAGCCCTGCTCAGCAGTAGCCACAACACCAGGGTGCTACCAACACCCTGCCAGCTCCCAGCATAAAACACAGCACCATGAGGGCTGCTGTAGGGGAAAACCAATTCCAGATCAGCCAGACACAGTACATATATATTCTTGAGTCTCTGAATATGTAGATCTGACTCTGTTCTTATCTGGAGAATATGCAGTACCGCATGTATGTCAGAAATTTTCTCCTACAATGAATACTGTGAAAGTGTGGCAATACTTACTGGAGAAAAAGCTATCATATTTTCATTTGAAAATTACTGGGAAAGAAGAGGCTATTGCAAGTAGAGGTAAATAAAACACGGCATGATATGGATGCAGACATAACATAATAAGTTTGTTGCTAGTCACTGGTTTTCTAGTGAAAAACATTATTATCTTTTAAACATGAAGGCTGAAGTGAAAATTCAGGATGGCAAGATATTCTGATAATGGTCCTTTCTATATCACTATAGAATTATCACAATACGTGGTGATTGACAACAGTGGAGGAATGTCACAAACTACATTTCATATCAGTTAGAGCATACTTAGAAAATTAAAGTTTAGAAAAACACAAGTAAAACAAATCTAAATAAATTATTTGGGGTGCAATGAAAGGGGGATCAATTTATTTTTATATTGTTTTCAAGTCAAAAGTTTAGTGAATTATAAGTAAAAGCATAAGTCACCTACATTAATCAGTAACCTAACAGAAATAATGTTCATCCAATATATGTTTGTTCCTAATTAAAAATAATCCTGGGAACAGTGGCCTGAAGAATTTAGACTAGAGTACTCTCTTAACCAGGAGACTACAAAGCTATATTCTCAGTGAAACTCAAATTAAATTTCTTTAGTTCAAAAGAAGGACTAGCAAGTGTACCATTCATTGGCTAGAACATTCTCGTGGCAAATATGAAGTTTAATCTTCCAAGGCAGAAAAATGAACCTTTCCTATATTTCCAAGAGAATCCACATATTCACATTTTGATTCGTGAAAGCTTGTCTGAAAGTGTTTATTACTAAAAAAATGTGCTGTTTCAACTTCCACCTCATGCGTTCTCACAAAATATACCAAATAATTATATTATTTCATGCCTGATGAATTATCATGTCGTTACTGCTCAGATTGTGATATGTTTTAAGTACTGTCTCTATATAAATGCAGATCAATCTGCTTTAGTCATATATATATATACTCTACATTGTCCACTGGGTTTTTTTTCAGTGTCCAGAGAGGAGAAGAAAATGGGTGATATAAAAAAGAAATCGTTGGTTCATCATATATAAGAATAAACCTGGATAACTGAATCAAAACTGTGAAACTGCAAGCTCTTCAATATATATTGCTGATTTTCACCACTAGATGCTGATTCTATTGTTATTGAAATCTATGACAGTCAATATCACATTTGTTGGCAAAATATATATTAAATTACATAATGTTCTGATAAAACCAAAACATGATTATTTTGTTATATGGAGTATTTTGGATATATATGACAGTCACTGACTTCCCTCAGTCAGAATATCAAACCAATCTCGGCAATGTGTATGTCAGAATATAACTAAAAAATTGTTCCAGTAAGTCCCAATGTATGAGTTCTATTACTGTTACATACCGTATAGGTTAATATTCTCACCATTTTTATGCATAAAAGATGTAAACTTCATTTGGTGCTAGACACCACTACAAATTCTGCAGTAATCAAAAACTGTATTTCACTTTCTTCCAACTATGCTTTTGGATTTCAGCATCAGATGGCAAAATTCAGGTAACAGAGATCTATAAACAAATACAAGGTCCTTTAACTTAACAGTACAAAGAACACCAAGGTAATTTTGTACCATACTGAGAAGAAAAAGACTATTCTTCCATAACATCAGGGAAGGACATAAAGAATATTCACCATGGCAAAACCACGTTAAAAGTTAGAACTAAACCCCAATATATTCTCAGCATTTATTCCTATCTCCTGATCTCTATTAAACATCCACTCTAAAGATAAAAACAACCTAACATACTTTACACAAGTTTCACTTCTACACAAATGTTTGCAGAATTCTGCTTTTTGTACCCAGCTAGCAGTAATTCAGCACAGCTGTGGCAAATTATATCACCTTCAGGATATGAGTTGCTGATAACTGCAGTCACCCTTTGCAGGCCAAAATTCAGGATGACATTTTGTCCTGGTGTAGTCTACCTGTGAATTCAGCTTCTGTGTCAATAACAAAACAAAACAAAACAAAACAAAAAACAAAAAAACAAAAAAAAACAAAAACAAAAAAAAAAACCAAAAAACCACAACAACTGTGTTGGATGTATATATATTCTTATCAAACTACTTGAAAATATCAATATTAACAATATTTCTTCTTAGTAACATTCTTCGCATCCTATCAAGTTCTTCCATAGGGGATTATATATATTACATCTTTTCCTTAAATCTGTGTGTGACTTAAATGGAGCTTTACTGTTCTATTATTATGTGAAAGTTTTATTATTGGTGTTATTATATTTATTTACTTGGATGAGAAACTACAAGGAAGAAAAAAGAACTTTAACATGACTTCAGATAAACCACTCTCAGAAAATAAATTATGTATATTGAAAAACAACCAAAAAAACCCCCAACATTGCCTTTGAAGATTTTATTCTTTCTTCCAGTCTGGCAAATTAAAAATTTATATTAGTTTTATCATGAATATTAAAACTTTGGCTATTAAAATGACAAGATATTTCTACTAGGAATTATTTTTTTTTTCCATAAAAAGTGAGGAGAGATCTCATATTTTATTCTCATAGCTTTGGCTGGGATGAAAAAATTTTAGGTCTTTCTAGGTAAAACTACTCTTTGAGTAAAATAAGCATGCATTTATGTGGTAATTTTTGAGCACTGAAAACATGATATAATAGGAAGGTTCAAGAGAAGATTATTTGGCAGGAATTAAAGCACAGTTGAGAACTGACAAAATATAATAAATGGCCTGTACAGCAAACTTTCTGATTTAATAGAAATGTATTTCTACATGAGAATGATAAATAATATGAAGAGCACATACCGGCACAGCTGGGTTTCATAGAAAGGGAGGTTCAGTCTTGCTTCAAGCACACTGCGTTCTATAACAAACAAATAACACCAAAACATCTGTATCCAGAGGGAGTATGAAATTGACTGGTCTACTGGATAAAAATACACGTGGAAAAGAGAGGACCAGTCCCTCCTACCTTTTCAGCAGCTATGTGTTGTGAAGAAAGAGCTACCAGAGAGCTCAAGATCAGAAGATCAGGACAGAAATCTGAACCAAGTAAAGAAATCTAGAGTTAGGCATGAAGGCCCTGCAGAGAGGTAGTATTTTAAATCTACCTACATTCCATTTAATTACATTTTATTTGATTACCCAAGGCAGTTCTTCTTCATCATAGTGGCTCTGGAGCTGTCATTATGGATTTGCATTCTTCAAGCATTTTGTGGAGAGCCTACCTACATACCAATGTATTTTGAATTATACTCTTAGATGAAAGACCTAGATGACTATCTTAGTACTGTAAATTTTGAGTCACCTAGCCATCAACAGAAATTAAATGCAATAATTTATAATATTTATCTTTCTTCAACAAACATTAGTTCAAAACAAGTTGCCTGGTGTGAGAGCCGAACAACCAGGCCTGTGGAAAACTAAGACAAACAGCCTGGGAAAGCAAGAACTGAGGCTCATTGAAGATTTGCCTCAAACACTCGCAAGACAAAACTATGAGTCACAGGGTGCTTTCTGTGGAGGCCGAAGCTGATAAGGCTGCCCGATGTATCTGGGGGAGAGAGCCCTGTGGAGATGGGACGGCTCTGCCCTGGGACACCTGGGCAGATTTCAAGGGCCATGTGTCCGGTGAATGAACTTTGCTTCATTATCCACGAAATGCATATTAAAGTTGACACCCCTCAATATGCTAACGAGGGCTGTCATGATCATGCTAGTGACATCATCCCATGAAACACCTTACCCCTCCCTGTACATGGGATACGTAGGTCTGTGGGTTGACCTAGGGGACGGACCCAAGGAATGTGGGTCTAAATCAAAGGGGAGAAGAAAGGGGTCTCTCTCTCTCTGCCCCTCTTCCTGTCCCGTCCC
>NW_020799097.1:30073741-30144796 GCF_003259725.1 Athene cunicularia | reverse complement strand
CCCCGGCCGTCCGGAGAGAGCAGTGAAGCAAAGACGACGGATGCCAGCGAAGAAGATAGCTGCCTCCTGGAATCCTCGCCGGCAGGAGCAGCGCAGGAACCCAGACCGGTGATCTGTACTCCCCCATTCCCTCTATCTCCCTCTTTTCCTTTTTTCTGTTAAGAAATGTAAAGCATATTGTATTGCTTGCCACAGCTTGCTCTGTACTTAGCCAGTATATCATGTGTTCACTTAGTGCATTGTAGGTAGTTAATAAATGCTTGAACTTGGAGACTTGTTGTCTGCTCCAATTGGGGATTTGCGAATCTGAGTCACTTGTCCCCCTCGCTGGAGCAGGACGTGACACCTGGACATTGTCAATCAGGCAAAGTACCCTGTTCTGAAGAGTCTTTTCTAGGTGTGACAGCATATCTTTCCATAATTTACAAGCAGTCTGAGCTCAGGCTTCTTTCTAAAATTCTTGATGAAAATATGCATCCAGTAGGATGGACTGAGGGAAAAGAGTTGAGAATAGACAGCTTTAACTCTCCTTGCATAGACACACAGTGTATGCCTATGCTCCTAAATTAAATGTGCTCAGCCACGTTCCCTTATGCTGAAACTAAGTAGCACTGAAGCTAGCACAGAAGCCAACAAACACAGCAAAAATCATGCTATTAAACTCTGTTTTCATCTAAAACAGAACAGATGCATCCAAACCACTTGTTCAGAATAGTAGCATGCTAACAGCCAAGCTAAACTCATAAATATTTAGTGACCAGCACTGGACAAAAACATTCCAGATACTAGTACTTTAGTAACAAAACTGACAGAGATCAGCTGCTCAGGATCATCCTCTCGTACTATTTAGCTTTTCTGCACTAAAAATACATGGTATTGAGAAATTGTAATTAAATCCTTTATTTCTAGTAGATCAGTCTCATAGGAACTCATCTAAGGATAACGCTCACCAAAACCAGCATCACGCTTGTGCAGGTAAAGGGGTTGTAATGTGAACGGGAAATGGAGCTCTGGAATTAACACTAGGATATATCAGATAGTTAGAACAATAGAAATTCACTTAGGAGAGGCAGATGGTAGGTTGAGACACTAACCAAGAGGCTTAAAGCACTAAGCAAGTAATTTAAAATACAGCATATATTTCCTGAGATTACGAACAAATCTACTCTGATACAAGAGAACAAAATACAGCAGAATTGATAACACATTAACACAAACAATGGATACATTTTACCTGTCCCTACTTAATTGATATTTAATGGCAATGTAATGAATCCTTGACAGTTCACTTAGGGAACCTCCACATAAATGGGAGAATTGACATTGAAATTACTTTAACTCAAAGTTTTTCTGGATGCATAGTAAAAAATGAGAAAAATTAAGAGAATAAACTCTCTTTCTCTGAGCATAGTTTGTCTGTATTAGTCCAACGACTTCCATTCAGTGAGGTACAGGGTAAAGATTTGTGTGCAGGCCTGATTATTTTGTAAGATATAGCTCTAATCTAACCAAAACTCAGAGATTTCTGAAACACATAAAGGAATTCACAAATATTCAAATACTGTATATAAAATATAATATCAGAATATCACAACATTGTAAAAACACTATTCAATGAGCAGGACTTTTAAATGTTTTAAATATTTTTTAATCTTGGTTCATAAGCATATAAACTGGTGAGGACTCTCCCTCTGCTATTTCAGTTGAGAAGGGAAAGAAGTTTAGAAAACATAGAAGCACCTGAGAAGGGTCTGGTAGGGAATGGGGCCCACACTCACAAAAAGGTGTTGGATTCACCAGCTCATCTCAAGTGCATCTATACCAGTGCAGGCAGTGTGAGCAACAAACAGGGGGAGCTTGAGGCCATGATGCAGCACGAGAACTATGACATAGTAGCTATCACAGAAATGTGGAGGGATGCCTCACACAACTGGAGTGCTGCAACTGATGGCTACAAGCTCTTCAGGGGGGATAGACAGGGAAAGAGAGGTGGTGGAGTGGCCCTGTATGTTAGGTAATGCTATGAGAGCTCAGAAATCAAGTATAGTGACAACGGGGTTGAGAGTGTTTGGATTAGTTTAAGGGCCAATAAAGCGGATCTTGCTGTGGGAGCCTGCTCTAGACCCACCAACCAAAGCAGTGAGACGGATGAAACCTTTGATACACAGTTGGGATAAATCTCGCAGTCACTTGCCGTTGTTCTTGTGGGGGACTTTAACCTCCTGGGTATCTGCTGGGATCACAACACAGCATAGAGGGAACAATCCAGGAGGTTCCTGGAATATGTGGAGGATAAGTTCCTCACCCAGCTGGTGAGTGAGCCGACCAGGGAAGGTGCCTTCCCGGACCTGCTGCTTGTGAACTGGGAAGAGTTTGAGGGGGAAGTAAAGGCTGGAGGACGTCTAGGGGGCAGTGATCATGAGATGATTGAGTTTTTGATCCTTGGAGAAACAAAGAGAGGGGTTTAGTAAAACTGCCACCTTAGACTTCTGGAGGATAAACTCTGACCTATTAAAATCCCTTTGGAGGCTGCCTTGAAGGATATGGGAGCCCAGGAAGGCTGGACATACTTCAAGAGAGAAGTCTTAAAGGCACAGGAGCAGGCTGCTCCCATGTGCTGAAAAACAAGCAGGCGGAGAAGGAGACCGGCCTGGCTAAACAGGGACCTTTGGCTGGATCTCAAGAACAAAAGGAGAACCTCTTGCCTTTGGAAGAGGGGGCAGGTCTCTCATGAAGACTATAAAGATGTAGTGAAGTTATGCAGGGAGAACATTAAGAGAACCAAAGAACAGCTAGAGCTCAGATTGGCTACACCTGTTAAGGATAATTAAAATGTTTCTATAAATTCATTAACAGCAAAAGGAGGATTAGGGAAAATCTCCCTCCTTTATTGGATGCAGAGGGAAACATGGTAACAAATGATGAGGAAAAGGCAGAGGTGTTCAACGCCTACTTTGCCTCAGTCTTTATCAGTGGAACTGGCTGTTCCCTGGACACCCAGCCTCAGGAGATGGGAGATGGGGAGGGGAAGCAGACTGAGGTCAGCACAGTTGAAGAGGAGGTGGCCAGAGACCTGCTACACCACTTGGATGCGCACAAGTCTGTGGGACCGGATGGGTTACACCCAAGGGTGCTGAAAGAGTTGGCAGATGTGCTCGCCAAGCTGCCGTCCATGATTTACCTGAAGCCATGGCTAACTGGGGAGGGCCCATTGGACTGGAGGGTGGCAAATGTGACACCCATCTACAAGAGAGGAAGGAAGGATGATCCAGGAAACTATAGACCTGTCAGTCTGACCTCGGTGCCAGGGAAGGTCATGGAGCAGGTCATCTCGAGTGCCGTTAAAAGTCATATAATGGACAACCAGGGGATCAGGCCCAGTCAGCATGGGTTTATGAAAGGGAGGTCCTGCCTGACAAACCTGATCTCCTTCTATGACAAGATGACCCAACTACTGGCTGAGGGAAAAGCTGTGGATATTGTCTACCTGGATTTTCAAAAAGCATTCGACACAGTTCCCCATAGAATCTTCATACAAAAACTGGCTGCTCATAGTCTGGATGAGCGAACGGTCTGCTGGGTCAAGCCCTGGCTGGATGGACGGTCCCAGAGAGTGGTGGTCAGTGGAGCTAAATCCAGCTGGTGGCTGGTCACAAGTGGTGTTCCTCAGGGCTGGGTGTTGGGACCATTTCTGTTCAACATCTTTATTGATGATCTTGATAAGGACATAGAGTGCAACATCAGTAAGTTCACAGATGACACCAAGTTAAGCAGGAGTGTTGATCTACATGAAGATGGGGAGGCTCTACAGAGAGACGTGGATACACTGGATCCGTGGACCAATGTTAACGGGATGAGCTTCAACAAGGCCAAGTGCCAGGTCCTGCACTTGGGCCACAACAACCCCCTGCATGGCTACAGGCTTGGGGAGGTGTGGCTGGAGAGCTGTGTGGAAGAGAAGGATCTGGGGGTACTAATTGACAAGCAGCTGAACTTGAACCAGCAGTGTGCCCAGGTGGCCAAGAAAGCCAACGGCATCCTGGCTTGTATCAGAAATAGTGTGACCAGCAGAAGTAGGGAGGTGACAGTCCCCCTGTACTCTGCTCTGGTGAGGCCACACCTGGAGTATTGTGTCCAGTTTTGGGCACCTCAATATAAGAGAGATATCGAGGTGCTGGAGCGAGTGCAGAGGAGGGCAACGAGGCTGGTGAAGGGCCTGGAGAACAGATCCTATGAGGAGAGATTGAAGGAGCTGGGACTGTTTATTTTGAGGAAGAGAAGGCTGAGGGGAGACCTCATTAGTCTCTACAACTGCCTGAAAGGAGACTGTAGAGAGGTTGGTGATGGTCTCTTCTCACAGGTAATTAACAATTGAACAAGAGGGAATGGCTTTAAATTGCAACAGGGGAGGTTCAGACTGGACGTTAGGAAAAAAAATTTTCACAGAAAAGAGTGGTCAGACAGTGGAATAGGCTGCCCAGGGAGGTGGTGGAGTCACCATCCCTGGGTGTGTTTAAGGGTCGTTTAGATGAGATGTTGGGGGATATGGTGTAGGGGAGAACTTTGTAGAGTAGGGCTGATGGTTGGACTCGATGATCCCAAGGGTCTTTTCCAACCTGAATGATTCTGTGATTCTATGAAACTGCAGTCCTCTGTGATAGTATGTGTGCATTTCTGTATCTCTTTATGGCAGGGCCATGCAACATTAATATCTTGTCCAATTTCAATCAAATTTGACAGTTAAAGTGGTGATCAAAAATGTCTGACATCTTTTAGACATCTGTGTTGGTTTAGGCCCTGCCAGGACCGGAGAGCATGTTGCTGTTGCCCCTCCCCCACCCTCAGCTGGTCGGGCTGGCAGTGAGGCACAAACCCCGGGTTAAAATAAGATTAAATTTAATACAACAGTGTGATAAACAATATGAACAACAACAGTAGCAATGATAACAGCAATAAACAGCAATAACAGTAAGCAAGACAAAAGATATACAGAGAAATACCGCAAATGGTCATAGAACAAGTCCGCCGTGAGCTCTCCGTCACCAAAGCCACAAAGGAATAAGTTCCCGTGCTCCCACCCCTGCACCTGACACCAGCATGGTATGAATAACTCAGCTGGAGATCCCTTCCACCTCTCTCTCTGCTGGGGAAACTTAACCCTATCCTAGCTTGAACCAGGACATCTTAATGTTGAATTAAACTCTAGAAGTGTTAGCTGTAAGTGGAATTTACATGTTTAGGGTGCAGATATCTAAATCTGGTGTGACAAATACTACCAAAAGCTTCCAGGAGCCAGGCAGTGGAAAGACACCTTGTTAATGACATCTTGAGAGAATGCACTTAGATTTGTTATTGTATCTCAGAGAATCCATATGAGTGAAGACACAAAATTTATAATGTATACATCTCTACATATCATATAATAAGTATTTTAAATACATATAAATACTTAAGAATATTCAGTGTATTGCAAACTTCTGTGTGGGCTAATTCTTACTGGAGTGAAATCAAAACAGAACACATAAATCCATGTGAAATCGGGTGTCATTAGTTCTGCTTTCCACAGTAAAATGTTACTAACCTTAGTGAAGCAACATCAAAGTAGCTCTACATAAACTTTTGTGACGCTCTCTCTTCATTGTTCTAAGATCTTTGATCATTATGCTGTTTACCAGCACTGTTTCAAATACTGCCCAGCAAAATACCCTAAAATAAAAGTGCAGTAGGGATAGGTTGCACTCCCACCCTTCTAATATTTAAATAAATAAATAAATAAATAAAATAAAATCTGGCTACAGTTATACCTTATAACCCAGAATTGTAACAAAGGCATTTATTCTTAGACTGCCAGTATGTTATGCAATGAGACTGGACCAGAGCTTCTGAATTAAAGTAAGGAAAAATCTGAAAATTAATACCCACTGTTTTCTTGTGTACTTTTGGGGAAAATCATCCCGCAACAAAGAACATGTTATCTACTGGATGCCTGTTGCTGTTTTGGTGTATATCTACTGTTAATACTGAATGACAAGCCTGATCTCATCTGGGGTAGTTTAATGGTGCCTGTCAGCTATTCAATAATGTATGAGTGGCATATCACTCTCCATTTCCCTTGACAATGCTTACCTTGTGGAGACAGATAAAAGGCTTGGATGCTGATAAGTTCATCTTCATCCATACAGATAATACAGAAAATCTTGCATAACTGTTGATTTTTAAATAACCTCTGGAATTGCTGGTGTACTTAGTGAAAAACTTTGTTAAGGTATTTAAAATACAATTCAATGAGATGGAAGTGAGTAATACAATACATTGCAGGTAAATTGTGTGTTAGGTACAGTTCCGCTCTCCTGGAAACAGTACTAGTTCATATGTCCTGGAACTATTGGTTTTCTACAGGCAGTTACTTAAGAAATCTCAAATCACAAGTACTCTCTTGTTAAACAGAGTTTTAGAGAAAAGATAATAACCCACAACTATGGGGCAGTAAATATAATTCTTCAAACTGTTTCCTTAATGATGCAAATGCAAATCTGTGGAAGTTTGATTATGTTAGTGTGATATGTTTTAATGTTGCTGTATAAAATCAGTTGGTGTAATGACTTGCTATTGTCCATGTAACTTGACTTTATCTAATGTTTCAGACTTCCACTAAGGTAATGATCCCTAAATTTAGTGGAAACTACTTACTCCCTTCTGACCTGCTTACCTAGGTCTTGCACAATTTGAAGTCTAGAGCTTGACAATCCAACTCTTTCTTGTGCAGGAAATGTTTATCTCAATCTGTTCTATCTATCTAAACTCTGTATCCCTAGCTCGATCTTCAGTCTTTCAAAATACTCTCCCTGAAACAACTTGTAAATATTATTTCAGAATTATCTCTGCTGTAGAACCTTTTATTTTTTTCTGATTATAAAATAAAGGTACAAATTTCATTATATTACATTTATTACAGAATGAATAACTTTTTCTATCAAAACACAGGCTGACATAAGTTAATTGACTGTCTTGCATTCCTGTCATTAATTTCAACATAGTTAAATATATGTGAGAATAGTTTTAGGAAGATTTGTCTAGAATACGGAGGTGAAAGCAATGGTCAGCAATATTATTCCTCAAGCAGGATGAAACTATCCATAGTAAGGAAAACCTGATCTCTCAGTTGTGCTTGACAACTCTTTCAAGTCATGGTCAAAGAAGTGAAAAAATATCACAAATTTACAGGCTGAAGGACCTAGCTCTTTGACTGGACCTACAGCTTCAACACATTTATAACAGCTGCAGGCATTTAAAAATATGAAAAGAATGAAATATGTACAAAACATCACACACGCATACATTGACATGCACACGTAACAACATTCATAAGTTTTTTCCTTTTGTGGTGAAAACGGTTTTGTCCTGCGACAAACAATAAATAGGTTTTGAAAGCTGTGTTCTGCATCATAGGAAAAATGACACCCCCAAGGTAGCCCTTTAAATTCTGTTGCTGCCCTTAGCAGGGAATCATCTGGGACTCATGGTGACTCCTTCCCTACCTGTAAAAAAATTTCCTTTCAAAGACCACAGAACACACGAACTGGTAGTAGATACTCACACATCATCTTTGCATGCAAGCAGGTTGCAGTCGGATGCCCCACTTCAACTATTGTCTAAAATGCTCTGAAGACAGCTAGATAAAAGTTGCCAAGATACACCAAAAAGTAGTGGATTGTGACTTGATGAAGTAAAGAGCTTTATAAAGGAGTGCAAGGACCTTCGTAAGCCAGTGGACCAGAAGTACTCAGAATTTAGTCGGGAATTATCTTTTTCAATAAGAATTAGCTAGCAAGCAAATGCTGATGCAGACAATTTTTTTTTAAAAAAAAAAGGTTAGAAAAAATTATAGAAATAATAGAAATTCCTACTAATATGATCTAGAAAAGGATGTAATAACATACAAACCGGGCAGCAGAACAAAGTCCTTGTACAGTGGATACATTCCTATATAAAGATTGATTGAGGAAAACTATCACAATCAGATATGTTTCCTGATCCTGCAGTGACATGAAAATATGTTCCTTCTTAATCCTTATTTCCTCCCATATTGTGGGGGTATTTTGTTCTCTTTTTTTTAACCCTTGCTTTTTAAATAACATTCCAGAATTCCACAGATCTTCCCCATTACAGTCAGATACAAAGTTTTAAGACTGTAAAGTAATACCTACTTTTGTAAAGCTATTAAAATTCTACTCAATAGAATACTGATCGCACACTAATTGGAATATCTGTAATTTTGACACTGTAAAGACAAACCATAGAAATGCACAATCACAGCACAGAAACTATAATCACTTAGTGATAGTTTTAATGTCTTTTGAAAGGCCATTTGTGTTCCTCTTGTCCAGTTTTGACATTACTGTTTAAATCATGTTTAATGAACTTTCTAAACTATGTATTTTCCTCCAACAAAAGAATGAAACATTATTTTATGAAAGATTCCCCGATCCCTTGGATTCTGTGAAACTGCAAACATTCGTCCTTTAAGACTGGCTATAAACTAGTTACTTAAAAAAGAATAAAATCAAATGAATATAAGCTTAATCCTCCCATATTGCTTCTTCTAATATTATTTGAAAGCTGAAACACATTTTTTATAATTTGTGACCAAAAATATTTACTGCTGTACAGCATGCTTTCGTTTTGATAGGTGTATCAACTATGGTATCTTTTTATGAAAAGTATTCCAAATGCCCGAGGGATTTTTTTTTTTTTTTTTTTTTTTTAAGAGGACTATGGACTCCTGAATTCTTCAACAGGACTTATATTGGAAGTTTATAGTCTGAGATAACATTATATTAGAGCTGTGGAAAAGTAGTTCCTGCAGTTTTAAAGAAGGAAGGACTCTGAACTCATGGTGAAGACTGTAGTTACGTCGTTTGATTTGCAGGTTAACTGTTGAAATGAAGACATGAGACAGAAGGCCAGTTAGGTGCATCTCAGAAGGTAAGTAAAATTAAATTTCCACAGACAGTGAATAAGACAGCTTATTGTTTTCCTTATCCCCAGACTTCACATTTTCTTGAAAGAATCATGTTAGCTTCAGCAGAAGATTTGGGTTGCCTGAGAGAAATGTCAAATTACAAGGAGAGGTGCTAAAAGGGGCATAGTTTATGGTGTTGTACATGAGTCTCTCTCCTCACTAATTCCCAAACCCATTATTTCCTTTTGGTGACATCAGCATCTTAGATCCCTCTTTCTGCAATTTGCTGATTGCTATTTATTTATCTATTTATTTATTTATTTGTTTGTTTGTTTATTTATTTTCATTTCTGAAAATCTGCTGAGTATCTTAAATCACAGCATTATTTCTCCACATACTTTACATATATCATCACCCTGGGCTTTCCTCAGAGAGTCTCCATTTAAAATTTTTTAGCTCTGAAGAAAATCTCTTAAGAGTTTCACAGAGATTTTAGAATATAAACTTTTTTTTATTTAAGATTTTTTCTTTTTTCTTTTTTCTTTAACTGAAATGTTTCCAAGTTCTATGATGGAATATAACTAAAATAATTTAGTAGCCCAGGTATAAAATTCTGGTAAGTGGTTACTGATCTGTTTGTAGTAGTTTCATGTTGTGTTTTCTGTTGTAGTGATAAGTCAGTATTTCACTATTTATTCCTTTAAAGTTATGTGGAAATCTCATCTGTAGTATCAAATGTGAATGTCCCATCCCAAGTGTAATCTGAACTATTTTTTTTTGATGACTAATGCTTGACAGTATCTATCAGAATTGCCATTCAGCAAATTAGAGGACCAAAAACTTTTGATGGGAAGTTGTCTTTAGTTGTTACAAGAATACTCCTAGTCTTGTAATAAGTAAATGGAAAGTATATGACTTTACCATAGATCTAGCCCTCTGCCCTTTCATTACTTTAAAAACAAGACAATGAAGGTACTTTCAGACTCTGAATTTCATTACCCATCATGAATAACAGTGCCCATCAGCTCAGATACATAGTCCCCTAACATGATTGCTCTCATTGCTGGATGACACTTCAAAATAGTGAGATGATTTTCGTGAAGTACCCAATTTCAGTTGACAATGAGGGTTCATTAAGTTATAAATAGAAATCTCTATAGTATATGCATAAAACTGAGTGAGATAAATCCAACCTGTTTGTCTTATTGACTTGGAGAGATGAGTGGATTCCAAAGAGAGTCTTCCTAGGTGTAAAGCCCTTGGAAGGTGTTGAGGTGATAGTAATCATCAACATGTTCTGAATTAAATTCAGAAGCTCATGGTATACTCCTGAGTTCATTGCAAGAGTGTTGCCTTGCTGCCCCATGTCTCTGAAAGTCAGCCTGAATAGTTTATAGCAATATCTGTAACCACATGTGTTCTTTTAACTCAAAACCAACTCAGGCAGCACAGTTCTTTTCAGACAGCATGTGGTCTCTAAATAAATAAGTACTGTCTAGTTTTCTTTACAGTTCAGAATGTAGACTGAACCTTCTCAACATTCTTCAGTACTCCCCGTTGTTTTGGTAGCTGGTAAAGAAGCTGTATATTACTAATAGCTTGTTACTAACAGCATATTACATAATACTAACAGCTGCCAGTTTTATTCTTATGTCAGTTAACACCATATCTTGCAGCACATCAATTTTGAAATTTCCTTAGATGTGTCCTACTTTCCCTCAAGGGTCAGGGTCTTTTAGTCTTAGTACCATGCAGCCTTGCAGTAATCATAGTATCCAGGTTTGGAACATACTGATTTAAACATTTATAAAATAAAATGCCGTGTTGATATTTCTGCAGATTTGTCTCGCCCAGTCTTAGTTTCAGGGCACAGATATGTAAATGATTATCTCACACTGAATAAGGGTGCCAATTTACAATGTTTCAGCTATGCCATAGTAATTACCATGTACCTCTGTAAAGTTGGGAATATTAGAGATTTATTGATTGCTTACACTGAAAGAATAAGTCTTTTTTTTGCAATGAGATAGAAGCATGTGTATGACTATAAATAAGCTGAGTCTTTCTTACCCTATAGCAATTTGGTTTGAGTCATACCTTCTGCATATGTGTTGCATGTATGTTTGAATAATTACCATGTACTCACAATAATTTGCATAGTTTTAGAAGGACTGAGAGGAACAGGATCAGAAATTTCTTTTTCCTGAATTTAGTATTCTCTATAGAGAATTCTCTATAGTAGACACACCAGGTCTATGACATTAACTCAGACAAGCTTTAATCTTTTTGTATAAAATACAACACTTCTAGAGGGAGTCAATGATAGCAAAAGTACTCATGGAAGAACAACTGCTGGGAAGCCAGGCTACTATCTGCAACCATGGAAATCTGATATTCAAGTACTTGACTAGAATCATAAGGTACAAAGACTCTGTCTGAAGCTGTCTTTCAACCCTGGGTAACTTCTCTAATTGCTCATTTTTTTCTTTTTTACTATAAGTTATTATACTTAAGAGGCCACTACTGTCAAGACATTAATAATAAATAGAAGTTTGGGGTGGTTTTTTTTGATGGGAAAGCATGTTTTTTCAGAAAATTACCAGTAATCCTAAATCAGATTGGAGATTGAGAAAATCTGTGTTGATGTATGAAAGAATCATCTGGGATTCAAAAGAACAAAAGGCGAGGGAAAGAGTATGTTCAAATATTGAGTAGCATAAGTATTGTGAAGCAAAAATCATCCCATAACTTTCTGCCTTTGAATGCAGGATGTTTAATAGGCATCGAAGATTTAGATTTGTAGACTGATGAATAGCAGTCCACAATAATCTTTCAATTTTGATATGAATAAACTATGTTCAAACTAAAATCTAATACACTTTACAAAATATATTTTATGAATAATTATTCATGTATGAATACATACAGCCTCCGTGTATGTTGAGAACTATGTTCTTTTGTTGCTATAATTGTTTTTTGGTGACATCTGCTATGTACTCATAAGAGTGTGTCTTCCAGTGGACTGAGCCATTGAAGTGATCAGTTTTGTACTATGAGAAACTAAGATGAAAGGAACAAAAATAAAGGATAAGATGCAGTAAAGTAGAATATTTTTAATGTACCTTCAGCAATAGAAGAAATAGTCTAACTTTTTTTGTTAACTGCAGAACGTTTAAGCTATAGTCTGTATTACATCTTCTGAAATTCATCTGTATGTTTGGGCAATTAACAATGACTGTGATTCAGTTGTGAATTCTGTTATTGCTATAGCTTGTTCTCACCATTTTAATACTTCTGGTTTATACAGTTTAAGAAACAATTTGAACAAAAAATCATTTGCCTTCATTCAAACCATGTTTAACAGTATATTTTAATGAAAATATATCATGTTAACTAAATAAAGCATTACTTTTTTTTTTGATAGAGTCCAAAATTTTCTTACTTTGCAGCAATAAGTAGTTATCAATAACAATAATTACCTAGCTACAGCAATAATTGAGTAGTAAATAGATCCAATCCAGCTTGAATATACAAATATATTTTAACTGATTGTCACTGAATATAGAAGTCACCATCAGAAGTTCTATTGTATTGCTAGAAAATACACATTTACCCTGTGTTTATTTAGAACTGTATTTGTCTCTTATAAAAAAAAAAAAAAGAAAAGTTCTGGCATTAAAGTTTTATCTCTCTTCCAAGCATTACATGTAGCATCCTAAAATAAGATAGCAATAATAAAGAAACTTTGATTCATCCCCTCTACTCCATAAATCTCAACTCTAATCCCATTTGTTGCCATGCTATTTAAACAGCGGGGAAGAAGGATAGACAGAGAATAAATTGGACTGAGGTTACCACATTCTGAAGAAAATCTTACTCTTAACTTATACTCTTTAAGAGTATACTCTTAAATCCTTTAGTTACTATGTTCTGCCTTCATCTAAAGGTAGACCTTGGTTGGTCACATCACCTGAACGTACATGACATTTGAATTTCAGAATGTCTCAAAAAAAAAATTTATTTGATTCAGGATGAAACTCTTCTTCTTGCAGTTAGAATTTTAAGGGAAAAAAAAATAAATATGCATTTACATGTAAAATGGAGCACAAAAATAAAAATGAAGAAAAACTTTTAATTTTTATTTCTATAAATTATCTGCCACTTCACTTGATAATGAAAAATGCAATAACTATTATTGTATGTCTTATGGATACTTTGCAGACTTGTAGCTATTTTGGACTATTTAAGGTCTTGTTCTTCTGCTCCAAAAGTGTTCACTAACAGCTATAGTAGAGTGTAGGAATAAAAAAAAAAAATGAGTGGAACTCTATATTTTATGATGAAACACCAGAAAAATGCTGTTATATGTATATCATATATTATAAAAATATTGCTGACAAGGTAAATTGGGAACCAGAACAATCAATGAAAGTCAAGGGCAATACATTTAAATTGATAAAAGATAATATGATTTTACTTGACATATAATTGACTAGTGTAATGCATTGCCACAAGATAATACTGACATCAGAAGAAATATTGATACATATAGAAATCCTATATAAAATTGAAGAGAATTCATAGTTATATGGTACAGGATAAAATAATTTAAAATTATTATAGACCCATAAGCTCTGAGATATAAATTAACCACAAGCTCACAACAGTTATAGATAATTTTTTTCCCTTGGACAGATTATTTCTTGTGTGTTTCATAATTTTCTGCATCTGTCTGGTTAATCTGGCTGGGCGATCAGAGGGAGCATATTGGGTTAGCTGGGCAATGCAGTATGGCAATTCTGAAGCATTCTGCACCCTTGACTTTCAAAGACAGTTTACTTTAGTTGTCCTCTACTATGTTGTTCTTGAAATGTAAAATGAATTGAGAATTTACAGTATTTACATGATCTATCTGTCCAGGAAAGCTCATCACAACAACATATTGAAAATTAATCGTAGAAATATACTCTGTAAAAGTAAGATTTTTCTGAGCAGTGTTCATGTTCTTATATGTGTTCCTGAAGTACATTTCTACCACTTCTTTTAAAATCAGCTGAGAAATCATGGGCAAAAAACCCCCAAACAAACAAAAAAACAACAAAAACAACAACAAAAGAAAAAGAAAAAAAAAAAAGCCCCCAAAGGCTGTATGTTAGAGAACCGTAACAGAGAAGAAACTTGAAGTTATTATGCCTGCTATTCCACCTGCAGGAGTTGGCAGCAATAAAAGCTGCTCTAGACTGAACAGAACTTTCCAAGTTGTCAAGATAGTTCTTGACAAATCTGTATTTTGCCAACTGTTTAGTGAAGGCTAGGGTCTTCAAGCATTACAGAACATATAGATAACTTTCTGTATTTGCTCATACTTCAGACAATGATTGTTCAAGAAGACTGAAACCCTGGGAGCATATGCTTCATGTCACACTTGGAAATACCAACCACTAGGATTCCCCTTAACTATTGTTTTTCAAGCTGCATAATTTTGTGGTTGAGGTAGCAACAAAATGCTAATGTTTAACTTTTTAATTAGACCACAGAGATAAATACAATCTGTTGCACTCTGAAAAATCTGGATTTTTACTGTTAAATGAAATTATGTGTTATTTTCTCTTTGGTGTCATCTACTTAATCCTCCTATAAAGAAAATACATTCTTTAAACATCCAAAAAGAAAGTAAAGCTTAATGTTCTCTAATCAAGAGTTTTGTTACATCCTCTTCCTCACACTTCACCTTCTAGTGTCACTATTAATGGGCTGAGGAAAGATTTTTTTGGAAGCAGGGTAGCTTATTGCTCAAACACTATATTTCCATCTTTTGAATATGAAAGCCTATCTACTGAGCAAGGCCCTAATTAAATTTGATTATAGCTGTTCAGTGGTTAGTGCAAAATTTACATCACAGGTGTAACACATCTAACAGTTTGGCTCAGTTTGCCCGTTTTGATCAGGAAAGGCTCAGAACTGATATAATAAACAGAGAATTATATCTTTTTCTTCAAGAGGGGACCCTTTATGTTCAGGAAGGGGTCATGGGAAGAATGATGCAACCTAGTTTTGGTTTGACTGATTGGAAATTAGTAATTTACAGTGCTGCTATAGCTGTAGCATTTTGTAGAATGGTATGGAGGTATTTGACTGAGGGATCCTCAAAGCCTTTAAGCAAATCTCCACTTAATGACATTCAAGGTATTTTAAGACCTGCTACTTTTTCAGAATAATTAAATGTAAATTCAAGACAGTAGAACATTAAACCAAGGTATCTCCGAAGTCCTCTGCCAGATGTTCATGCTCTATTGAACAACCTTTCTTATACATACCAAGTCATTTACATATATTTAAAGAGACTGTAATCAAATGGGTGAAAAAAAAGTAATGCAAAGCTGTGACACTGACAGCAGTGATATTATTCTCTTGTCATTGAGTTTCTCACTTAAAAACACAAAAATCAAGTGATTTTCTTCTGCAAGTCCCCATATGACCTTCATTTTGAGCTATGCTGATGGTAGTAGGCAGATACTTTATTTGATTTTTGGAAAGATGCCCTGTGACACTCACTATAGTATTAAAGAGACCTCCCACTCTCCAACCTGCTTGCCCTTACAGAGAAGTTCAGTAAACCAGATGGATGATAGCTGGAAGACACACTTACTACTGAAGTGAAGCTCCTCTCAGTGTGATCTAGTATCCTTTGACTGATAATCTTTCTGAGAGAATAATAAATTAACTTTTCTGAAAAGAAACAAGAATTTTAAAGCCTTTATAAAGTAACAAGTGGAAAAATAAATTTATCAGCCCCGTATGGAGTTATCAGCACAACTCATGTATATTCACTCACACATATTTCAAATTAAACAGATCTTAGAAGAGCAATATGTATTGGCTTGTCACCAAAATGGAGTAAAAGAACTTATCGACACCAATGTGATGTAGATAGGCAGACACTCCTTTATTTACAGCCAGGTGTGCAGGGGAGTTGTCTCACCAACAGCGCACACCTAACTCATGTAGCATGCTGATTATATTGGATACAGTAACACATATTAATCAAGTTCTCATACATAATCATGATAATTCCTGTAACTCATTTTTATATTCCTACCTCTTTCCGGTCATGAACACTTGAGTCCTGAAATGAGTCGGGGGGCTGCTTCTGTGACCACCTCAGACTATTGACTCAGAAGAAAGATCCTCCAATGCCCTTGACTCAAGGACTTTGGTCACATTGCAGTTTTAACATGCTTCAAGACCCTTTCACAATACAGCTTTTAACACACCTGGTCTACGGGGCTATAAATCATCCTTACCAAACAGTGGTTCGTTGTCTAGCAGCATAACTGTTTATATGGTTACTTTAAACTAAATACAACGTCTCTACAACTACTTAAAATATTACACAAATGTCTTTTATTAAAAAAAAATATATATATTTCTGTGAGATTCCATTGAATTGGTTATTCTTAATCATTCCTCATCAAAATAATCAAAAATCATCAAGTCAAGTTAATAACAAATCAGTAACAATCAGTAACAGGCTTCTTGGCTTCATATAACAGCAGCAGTTAGTTTAGTGATGTCCTTTATGAAACAAAGGGTATCACTCTGTGGCTCAAACTGAGGGGTATTTAATATATCATTACATCAAAAGAGCATTGATGGTATTCAGCAGATTTCAATAGGCTTTTATGAATTATGTTCCTAAAAGATTACTTACTGTTTCCTCTAGGAGGAGGGGTGATTCTAAATCTTACCTGTCCATTTGGTGAAATCACTTAGCAGAGGACTTCGATAACACACATATACAATCAATGGGGTTAGTACAGAGTTAAGTTCTGAGCCATGTTCAAAAAGAAATTGAAGTGTTTGAAAATATGATTGACCCAGCTGTTTAAGGAAACGTGACAGTAGGGATACTTTTGCTCCTAACTGTAATTTTTTCAAGGTCTATCTGAAGAAACTGTACATGAAATAGAGTAGATTGAATCAATGTGTCCAGTTATTTAGTATCCTAAAGTAAGTGAAGTACTCCAGTGTTCAAGTCACCAGAAAGTTCCTATACTTGAAGGAAAGAAAATCTGTGAAAAATATAACAAAGATATATATTTCTACCTTTTGGGACTGAATTTTGATTTCATTAAAAAATGTTTTTTTAAAAAAAAAAAGTAATTGCAAAAGTAAAAATACAGAAGTAAATATTTTACTTTTTTATTAATAAAGTTTTATTAAATATTATTAAAATTTGAAGGGTTTGGTTTGTTGGGTTTTCTTTTTTGTCCTAATCACTCCATTGTTAATAGCTGGGGGCAAGAGGTGGTCTGGGGAGAAGGAGACAGAAAATTAAATAGCATCCTCAGAGATTACTTAAGAATTCACCACTGTTTCTACAGCTATGGAGAAAGGAAGCTTGCTTAAGAAAATCTTCTTTGCTACCCTATATATCTATATGTAGCATAAACAAAAAATGCCCATGCAAAAGTTCACTAGAAAAGAATATTCAGAAATTTTGCTTAATTTATATTTCTTATTTCACCCAAGCTTTTTTATATGCAATTTTGGAAACTACTGGAACACTAGTAATTAGTTAACAATGAAAGATCTATTGTAATGTATCAGATTTATCCCCTGGATACTCCTAAATCTAGGACTGCATGAGGAAAGATTTAGCTGACTGTCCAGAAAGACAGGATTTATTTTCAACAACTGCATTGCATGGAAACTTCCATTATGGACTAGAGAAAGAAAAAAAAAAAAAAAAAAAAAAAAAAAAAAAAACAAAGATAATCTAACTTCCCAAAAGAAATTGGATCTTTAAGCTCTAGGTTATTGAAAATACCCAGAGCTTGATATATGGCAGTCTTTACTGCCATACATATGCTGTATTCTGTGAGCAGGTGAGAATGAAATTGTTAAGAGGTGAGATAACAGTTCTGTGTCTATAACACATTCATCTTGAAGTACAGTAATATTTTATGTTGTTATGATTTTTTTCTACTAGTAACTCTAGACATATTTAGGCTTCTGAGTACCTCTGTCTAAATGGCCATAAAATAGGATGTGATAAAAGAAGAATTAGAGAAAACATAAAAACTTGATGAAGCATGGCTGTCACAAGTGAGGGAGATTAATATTTTTAGTAGGTATGTATCACATGCACATAGCTGATGGGTACAAGTTGATGCGTAGTATATGCATTATTTAATTGATAGACATTATAAAATGTATGGCTTTAAAGACTCCCCAGACTCTGCAATATTGTCTCACAAAAGAGATATGTGCTGAACAGAGTATGATTTCTTTCTGAGAACTTTCTTCTATGAAAGACAAAGGAATAAAGTCATTTTATGACGTGACTAATAGAGGATTTGGTCTCTACTTCTGAAGCTGAGAGCACTTCTTATGATCATTTGGATGGTCAGGAAAGAGTAAGAAAAGTAAGGCTAATTATATTATTTTCCTCTATTGTTTCCTCCAGACTGTAGTCTGTATGGATTTGGGCCATTTTTCTATATTTCAGTACTAAAGACATAAAACAACCCAAAGAAATTAGGGGAAGGAGGTTAAGCCTGGTTCCCCTTTAATCAATTTATTACAGCTCAGAGTCGAATAGTGAGCAGAGATTTCTTAATTTTCAGTTAACCTCTTTTTTGGTAACCTTCCACAGAAGTCATTTAGGTCCACAATGAGATGTTTAGGTGAGGTGGGTACTCATACAAATTTATAGCAAATGGAATATGCTATACAGAGGGAAGACCATACTGGAAGAACTGCAGCCCATGGAAAGAACTCACAGTGGAGTAGTTCGTGAAGAGCTGCAGTCCTGTAGGAAGGACTCACATCAAAGTTCATGGAGGAATATCTACCATGGGAGGGACCCCATGCTGGAGCAGGGAAAGAGTGTGAGAAGTCTTCCCCTACAGGAACAAGGAGCAGCAGAAACAGCGGGTGATGAACTGACTGCAACCACCATCCCCTGCCCCTCTGTGCCACTGTTGCGGAGGGGCTTGAGAAATCGGGAGCAAAGCTGAGCCCAAGAAGAAAGGGGGGTGGGGGTGGGGGAAAGGTGTTTTTAAATTGTGGTTGTATTTCTCACTGTCCTATTTGGTTTTATTGGTAAATTGGTAGTGTTCAGATTAAATTGACATTCTTTTTTTCTTCCCCAATTGAGTGTCTTTTGCATGTGAGCATAATGATATGTTATTAATTACTCAGTTTTGTCTTATATTATGTATTATGTAGTCTAAAACATTGAAGACAGAGTTCAGCAGACAGCTGATTAGCTGGCAAATCAGCCTTTAGTTAGAGAGGCTGCAATGCTTCTAGAACCTCTACTGTAGATGGCAAATGTATATTTAGGTGATTGACGAAATTGCTAAACACTTTTAAACTATAACTTTGGAGATCTTGGAAATCTTCTAAAATGTGTACCTCCCAATCATCTGAAACAGCTTTTAATAAAAGGTCTACCTTAATAATCGCAATATCTCATTAGGTCTTTGCTATGTCCTAGACCATGACTCTTACTTACACTGGAGTGTGTTTTGTCCTATAGATTGTCTGGACATTCTGTTAGAATCTTTTCTTCATCATAGATATCATGTTGCTTTTGTAGGCATATGTTTTGGGTTTTTTTAATAAGGAAAGAATAAATGTGCTTTACCTAAGATTATTTTATATCCTAATGCAGGAAGAACAAAAGAAGTGTGAATAAATTTTTCTACTTGTTCTTAGAGCAAGATCCAATCTCATTTGTAAAAACAGATTAATAAAGGAAATTTCATTTATATTCTAAAACTTTCTGAGCCTCCTGCAAAACTCTTCCCTTCGGTCTTCACTGGAACTGCAGTATATGGATTCTGCAGGAATTTACAGGACCACACAACTTATAACTCTGAAATGATTAATTTTGATAGCTAATTTTTATGGAAACATTTCAATAGAAAAAATATGTTGAATCTGAAGCCCAGTTCGAGTGTATCTCTTTAGATGGTTATTAATAATAATATAAACTGCATGCAGTTCAGGATTAAAGATACTAAGATTACTAATTGATAACAAAAAGTATCATATGTACAAATTGGGGTCATGACATCTGTAAATAATCCTTGAGAATGAAGAAGAAAATTGAATAGAGCTAGTCTTCTTCTTTCTATTCAGTTTAGTGAGCCTAATGTGGCCGAAAACTCTATTCAGTCTTGCTACAATATTAAGATTAAAGCCATGTGGTACAATAAAGTACTTTCTATCATGGCTCATGCATTTAAAATATGACATTTATAAGAAGAAAGTAGAAAATAAAATGAGAAAAATATGTCAGGTGATGAACTACACAGTTTAGTAGACACATTGAACAGTCAGGAACATAAAAGAATTTTGAAAAGACTTGTAAAAAGACAGATATTAAAGGCTAATTTTCAAAGCACTTATACTATTAATGTGAGCTTTTGCCTCCACATATACAGAGCACAACTGTTGTTTAAGGTCATCTCCCATTTGCAGAAGAAAGTACAAACTGGGAACATTGTGTCCTCTGGGTTGCTCAATGTATGGTTTTGTTTTTTTTTTTTTTCGGTGCTTGTCTTTGAACTTGTAAGCAACTTAAGTCAGCAAGGTCTTTAGTTTTTCATTTGTGTAACACGGTATTTTGAGGTTCATAGAGAATAATAAACAGGAATAATATAATAAAGTACATCCAGAAAGTCAGATTTGGCACTTTACATCTAATTGACAAGGTTGCTTGAATGAGAAATGTTATGCAAGAAAAAATGTGACAGAAAGTGTTCTTTTTGATGTGCTCCATTCCAGCAGTTTTGCACATGGTTAATTTTATCCAGGAAGGTAGCCAAGCTAGGTCTGGAGGATATGCTGACCACTGATCCTAGTGAGGCTATCTGCATATGTCATGGCTATGTTAGGTGATCTGGGATTTATAGTATTGTTAGCAGCTAGTATGCATTGTGTGATGTTACCTAGGAATCAAACCATGAGGCTATACTTTTATATATGTAAATATATGTTATCAAGAAGTCACATAATTTTTGTAGTATGGAATCATGTGAATGAAACAATGAAGTTTCATTTATGACTGAAATTATTTTAGTTAAAATTTAAAAATTCATAAGGCCATAATAAGTCTGATTTATACTATTAAAAATCTTTTCAGATTTAAGATATTATTGATGAGTACATTGCTTTCGTGGCTGTTATTTTGCATGAGCACATCTTTAGTAATCTAAAATTGGAGGTTGATTCTATTTATCTCAAAATCTAGAATCCCTGGTTTCATGTAAAATTGTTCTGCAACTCTTCGTAACATTCCATATTATATATACAATGCATTAGCTTTCATATGGTCTCCACCAGTTCTGAGTAACTTGACACACATGAATAAACAAAGCTTGCTACATGTTAATACTAAGTATGTGCAAAAAAATCTGCAAATTTTTTAGCATCTTTGTTGAAAACAGTGTTTATCTTATCTATGTTGAGCAGAAAGCAAAAACATGCTGTTTCCCCTAGCTCCTCAAAATCCTCTATTGTTCAAAAAGCAGACTGTCATGAACTATGAGAAGCATCTTTGTTTCAACATCACTTCTTTTACAGTCTAGATACAGGGCTCCAATTTGGTTTTGGGTTTTTTTGTGTTTTTGTTTGTTTGTTTGTTTGTTTTTTTCCTACGTTCTTTTGCTTCCTTCTTTTGCTTCTTTCACTTTCTCCTGTTGTAGTTGTTGTTGTTGTTGTTATTGTTGTGAAAAGCTGTTCCTGGAGAGACACAGCAGTTCAAACCAGAAGGCTGAGTATGAGATGCACAACAGGAACATAGTCTTTCATACAAACCTGACTACGAGACAGATAAAAATACAACATATAAGTATTTATTAGGAACTCAGTTCCCTTTTAAAACCTTTTCTTAAGCTTGATTTTTTTCAGTGACCCATGTCTTAGTTAAATTATAACCAGGATGCAGAAAGACACTCAACAGTCATTTTAAGGAAGTATTTTCAGTATATTAATTTGAAACTATGAAAGGCTTGGGGTTTGGTTTTGAGTTTTGTTGTGGTTTGTGTTTTGGTTTTCTTGTTTTTGTGTTTTTTTTTTTGTTTTGTTTTGTTTTGTTTTGGGTTTTTTAAAGTCTTTTTCTACTCTGAATAAATTCCAATATAATTTCTTCATTAAATAGAAATAATTTGAAAATTACAACTGAAATTTGTTATGAAAATGTAGATATTTTACCTAACCACTCATTATATGCAAAACTTAGTTGTAAGATTTTAAGGGCAAGAATGGTAATTCATTATATGCTTGCACAGTGAATGCTATTTGAATAAATAATGTAACCAGTCATAGGAGCTATCACAACTTCTTGAGATACACATAAAGAACATTAAAATCTCATTTTACTCTTTTGATCTGAAAAACCGTTGTTTAAAAATTATAAAGTCTGAAATGAAATAAAAGGAAATAAAAGAGTATACTAAGAATGATTGCACACTTTTTAATTATAAATACGCTCAGCATAATCTTTGCAACGTGCTTTAGAAGACTACAGTGACAAGTTCTGACACTAAATCTGTAGTATATTTAAATACATGTCTGAATTTAAAGACAGGAATGACTGCATTGATTTAAGTTGTACTACCTGTGAAACATAAATTACTCACTTCAGGATTTAGATATGTACTTTAGGTACACACACACACGTGTATTTTGGGAAGGGTTAATTTCATAAGTGTTTATACTGTACTCTATGCATGGGTACAAATACATAACAACATAAATGTTAAACAATCTTGTGGTTATAAAACACCTCATTTGAAAAGCAATGACCAGGGTTATAAATGAATTCTATAAAGAGGCAATAATTGTTCAATATTACACAGTTTTGTGTATTGCAATCACATAAGTTCAGACTGAAATTACATAATTACAAGCTGTCAGAAAATGATTGAAGGTATTTGTGTTCATAATTATGTAAATTGGCATAATTATAGTTATAAAATGAGTTCACAGCAACATTTATTTTTCTACATTTTTGAAAAATAAAAATAAAAATAAAGGGTTTGTAATTAAGGGGTGGAAGTAAACATTTTATCCTTCAGTATGCCAATGCCTGACTGTATATCAACAAAATTTTTATCTTGTATCCATTTGTAACACTTGAAAAGTTGCAGTCTGAGATACTTGAAGGGTTATGGCACAGGTAAATGAGTTAAATGAAATAACTGATTATACAAGAAAAATATTGACCAAAATATGAACCTAGTATGTGTCTGATGAAAACATTTCTATTACCTATGAAAACAGCGAGGCTATAATTTCCTGATACAGAATTTAAATGAAACCCATAGATGAGTAAACCTAAGAAATCAGAGGACTTAACAATTATCCTACATTTTTTTGTTCTTGATTAAACTGCTCTTGAAAGCAGTAGCACCAAATATAGAGTACAGGAGTTCAAACGCTTAAAACCAGCTGGAAGAACAAGAAATCAAAATATAACTTTTCCTGCAGCTTTTGTATCTGCATATGGCTAGAAAGCACAAGGGAAGTATATAAAAGAATGAGAACATTGAAAACTAATTGCAAAGGTGAAGAGCACAAATATTGCTATAACTATTTGCTGGTGGCAAAATATGGTTAAGACTTATAGTACTGACAAAAATTATTAATTTTAAAAACTGATGGCAGTCCTATCTTAATGATTTTAAATACCTTAAAAAGTGTGGAAAAAACCCCCAAAAATGTACAGTTCTGTTTGCATTCTGATGGTTACAAATTAGAAAGAGTTCAGAAGAGAATAAAAATATTGTCTATTTTCAAAATCTAAATCTGGAATGCTCAGGAAGATCTGTGTAAGGCTAAGAATGTGTAAACACATTAAAGAAACAAAGTCTCTTTGCCTTAATGAGTACATTTTAAACTTAACAGTTTAAATTACAACAATTTATGCATGTGTAATGTTCTGTTTAGAAACAGCATTCCAGATGATGGCATTAATATCAGAGTAGATAACAACACATCCAACAGAAGAGTATGTGTCATTAGGAGCATTTGTCTCAGTAACATTGATTTATTATGACACAAAAATGATCACCAAACCTTCCTCTGTGTCATTCACAAGGTTAATATTAGCACAAGATACCAAGACCAGAAAATGGGCCCACACACTGGCACAGGATTGTATCAGTGCAACAGGATTTTGCCTTAGGCAGGAAGCATCCTCCCAGATAACTGCCAGGGAAGTTTTAAACTGTTAAAGGTCAGGGGAAATCTCCTATAAACAAAATTTAGCTTGCTTTGAGGAATAGAACCGCCATGTGGTTGTGGGCTGTGCCATGTCACTTGCCTGCAGGGCCAAATGGCAAACCTTAATCCTTAATCCATAATCCTGAAAAGGGCACCCGCTGAGAAGGGATTGTATTGAATTGTCTAGTACTGGTGGTGCTCCAGAAAATAAGGTAAATGAGTACTTCTGACCTCTAGAAAACTAGAAGTAACTTATCCTTTTTGACTTTAATTACCCAACCATAAACAAAGAGCATCAACCTGCTCTGTGATGCTCTTTTGAGGATACACATGTTTAAATATTTAAACTAGACATGTCAGTTTTTGAGAGTCAGTTGTATGAACTCAGGAGAAAGACTCCAATGCTCTCATACTGTAATTCTTATTCACATTGCAGAGTACTGTACCAATTCAATTCTAATTACTTGTGTCCTGTGACTACGGGCTAGAAAATTAATTCCTGAACACATAGTGCATATCATTGTACAAGGGATAAGCAAGCAAAATGATTAAGTAGCCCATATATTTCTCACTCTTGTCCTACAAGGTTCCCTATTACATTTTTTCATACTTTGCAATTTCCTAACTTCTGCTCTTATTCTTTACATTGCAGAAAAGTTCTCTGTGATATGAAACACAACCAACCACCAGTCAGTCTGAAAGGAAGTCACTAATATTCTGCAAATAAGTTTACATCATACTACTGCATTTTCTTTTCTCTGTGTATCATTCAGTGCCTTTTCTTACTTGGAAAAAAAATAATTCTCTCTTTGTGATCTGAGGGTGATCAAAAAAACCTGGAACTTTGCTCATAAATCTCTCATAATATCCTCTACAAATTTTCATATAAGCAGCAATTAAATGTCCTAATAGCATTCTACTCTGAGCTTAAATGAACTGTTCCTTAATGGCCATTCAGTTTTTGCAATAAATTATCCCCCAAAATTGAAAACTAATCAATTCTACTATTATACTTTTGTTCGATTTTTTTTTCTTCTTCAGAGTGCCAAAGTAATTATAGATATAAATGATAATTGCATACGCCAACAATTTTTCTTTCCATTTTAAAATATATATTACATATGCTTTCATCTCAGCCATACAGGAACAAATTTTCTTTCACTAAAGCTAACAGTAAAACTTTTACTGAATTTAATGAAAGTAAGATCAGATCTACATCATATTTTCACATATGACTTTCATATTTTCTATTAGGTTATATGACAAAAATCTCATCTGAACACTCACAAAGGAGCAGAGAAAATGGAAGGTGGAGGAAGCCTTAGCTCCACCCAGCCCCATCCCAGGAGACATCAGCCCATCAAAGGCCATCTCCACAGGCTCAGAGGAGCATAGATCCCAGAGGCACCTGAGAACCCAATTTAAAGACTCAGAGAAAGGGAGAGTCTGTCTGGGCCCCTCCCAGGACTGTCCCAGGAGATCCTCAGCCCCAGTGTCCAGCTGCAACACTCGCCACAGTGAGTCAACACTGGAACACCTTTCAAACAGAGAGGGGATAACTTCACTTTGGTACGGGACACATTATGGGATCTAGGGAAAGAATGTTTTGGGATTCCACAAGATGTATTATGAAATGTTTAGGAGCGGAAATAATGGCAGAGAAAGGGAGGGATTTGGCTTTGTGGAGGAACAAGAATAAGAAAATAGATAGTACTTTCCTGAGAAAGTAGAAGGATGATGCCCTTGTTCAGTATGTGTCCGTGTGAGTGCTGTGTCTGTGTTTGTTACCAGCTGTGTTTATATGTGTATGCAATTAGATATTTATGTATATGCTGCATACCTTCTGTCTGTGCATGTGCACACCAGGATTACATGTTCAACCTCATTCCTAGTTAGACCTAGGTCATGGAGCTGTGGCTCCCTCAGCTCTGTCAGGCAGCTGCATTAGGTCTGTCCCTAATATTTTATTTTATATGTTATACTCTTTCTATTTTGATCATCAGGTTGTTTGTTAGTAACAGAGAAACAAAAAATCCTGAAATTTCCTCTTTTTTTTTTTTTTTTGTGTGTGTGTTTTTTTTTTTTTTGTGTGTGTGGTTTTTTTTGTTTGTTTGTTTTGTTTTGTTTTGTTTTGTCTTTCCAGAGTTTGCTTTCTCTTACAAGAAACTAGAGCACAACTCTCAACACTTTGGGGTAACACATCATTCATGAGAAATTTCTCTTTGTATTATAAATCTGTATCTTACCTCCTAATTTCATACAAATACAACTCTATGACCATGAATGTCCTTTGGTTAGAGAAAGTGATAAGAAACAAAATTACTCTAGCTTGAGGTACCCTTTCTGTTCTGTTAAGATGATTCTGAAATGACCTGTATGTCATTCAAGACCAGGTTGGATGGGGCTTTGAGCAATGTGAGCTAGGTGTCCCTGCCTGTGGCAAGAAATTTGAAACTAGATGATCTTTAAGTTCTCTTCCAAACCAAACCATTCTATGATTCTGTGATTCATTATGCTTGTCTTAGTTCTTAGCAATCTTCATTATTTGTCAATACACTGCAAAGATAACCATATAGTTATGCATGGTATATGTAGACTATAAGGTGTATAAGACCATGTGGTAACTTAATGTGGTAGGAACAAGATTTTGACTATACTGCAGACATTTTACTTCAATGTGCATATGGTGGATTGACTTTGGCTGGCTGCTAGATGCTCACCCATCTGCTCTCTGATGCCCCTTTCTTAACAGGAGAAGGTGAATAAAGAAGATAAAAAACCTGGTGTGTCAAGATAAAGACAGGGAAATCACCAGTTGCAATCATGGCAAACAGACCTGACTGGGAAAATTATTTTATTGCTCTTCTAAGTAAGTGTAAGTAAGAATACAGATCAAAAGAATTCAGATAGTCAGATGCATGGAGCAGCCCCTGGCTTCTTCTCACAGAGGCCATTCCTGCAGCCCTCACCACCCCAAAACCTTGCCATGTAAATCCAATGCAATGCAGCAACAGGGCAATTCATTCTTTTCCCTATGCTCTCTTTGGTACAGATGATCCCAGAAGGCAACATAATCCTTTTATTCTAGAGTCAGGTGTGATGCCTATAGATACCTCTATTTAAGGGATTTTGGCTTTTTCTTTCTTGCCCATTGGCACTTCCAGCTACCCCTTTCTATGTCCTTTATCTCTGGTTTTGGAGATATATTTTGACTGGATAGAGAAAAGACACAAATCTGTTGAACACATGTATTCTGACAGCTATCCCTTTGTGAACTGGCATCTCTCCTTGCCTCTTCTCCATGCATAGCAGATAGGTACTGAGAACAACTGTCTGACAACAACTATTTCAGTTCCAGTGGAAAAAAATGAAACAGTTTTCTTCATACACAGATAAAGCACTTTTTTTTTTTTTTTTTTCCCCTGAAAGTTGTTACAAGTTTTGGTAAATCAGGAAAGAAGAACACATTTTATCACCTGATGAATACTTATCTAAATCTGCCTGTGATGCCAGAATTATGTCATGTTCTGTCTTGTGTCTAGACGAAAAGTAAACGTTCATTTATTGGTACATGAAACTAAAGAGTGTGATATGTCTTTCCTTTGAATGTTAAGAATTTCCCACCACAAAGGGCATCTGTGAAAACAATATATATCTCAATACCTAGACAAATTATGCAGATTTTCACTTAAATTATATAATCCTTGTAATTTACACATATTTCAAAAGAAGACATCACTAAATCATGCATCAGGGGCTTTTGCTGCCCTTGATCTGAATAACATCTTCATAAAGCACTTTCAAGCTACTCACAAATTTATATCTTTATATCTTTAAATGATTAACAGAATAATCTTTCATAAGATGATATTTTTAATTAATGTAAAAATTATTTAAATGCATATGAATGGTGAGCAGAAAGCTGAAAGCCAACTACTTCAAATGAAATTGGCTGCTGGAAGATGTTTTTAGATATAGATTCAAAATGCTAATGTCTTCATGAAGGAAATTGCTGTGGGTCAAACAAAATGGAAATGAATTAATGCTTTTTAAAATAGAAATCATAAAATACCTGTGAATTTTTAAGTCATCATTGTTGTTAGGCAGCTTCATTATTGGTTCTTTTCTTGACATAGAAAGATTTATGACTTCTGTTTTCTACCACTGTTGCTTCTTTCAAGGGAGAAAGACATAATTATGCAGTGCATAATTAAGTTAAGTTAAATTGAGCAGAACTATTTATTTTACAAATATTGGTTTTATAAAGTGACAATTAGTAAATGCTAAATAAGACAAAGACAGTTTGATTTGAAATTGCTATCTGTAAAGTATGCTTATTTATAATCAAATTTAATGGTTGCTGTAAATGTTAATTTTGCTAATTCAGCTTGGAGATAAAGGATAGTAACCAACTCCATATTAATTAACTAAGGATTAGCAAGAGGAGTGTTGAGAATATTTAAAAGGCATTTTCATGTGAAAGTAAGAATACAAATCAAAAGAAATCAGATATTCAGATACAATACTAGTTTCAGCTAATGTTCCTTTATGGACTAAAAATCATCTGAATAAATAATATAATTTTCCCATCATTTTTAGCATAAATGAGGCTGAATTAATTTTTCTAACTCATTTTGAAAAATGTTTCTACAGATAAATTTTGATAGTCAAAATCTGGAATATCTGTATGATGTATAACTTTGATGCATCCAGTGGAATATGACTTAAGAATGTGATTGTCTACTAATTGAGTGAACCTTTTCCATGTCAAGACAATGACAATGTGATTGGTAATAACATTGTCATCGTTGATATTTGTGGTTGATTACAGTTGATACTGACAGCATCTAGAGGTTTCACCCTGGGACAAGGCCATGCATAAAGACTCATATATGTAAGAAAAAGTCTGAAGAAAGCTATACTGATTTGTAGATCCAGAGATTAATTATTGTGTTTAATCTACAGGAATTGCTACATCTTCACTGATTTGTTGAAGTCCACTGAAAGTGAACCGAAGCTCTAGAAATATAGACTGATCTAGTCATGCCTTGAAAAAAAAAACAAAACAAAACAAAACAAAACAAAACAAAAAACCCGATGGCTCTTTCTTTCTAAGACCATTTGAAACATAATTATGCATCCGGCCTTATTTTTACAGGACAAGAATGAGAGGCACGACACAACACCAATATGGTTAACAGTCAAGCTCTGACGTTTATTAGAAAACCAAATCCTTATATATTCTTGTGACAGCAAATCCGTGTGTTGCTCTGGCGCATGCTCATTTCAAAAACTCGTTCCTCTCAGCACTTTCAACAAGCACTACTAAGCCTGCACAACCGGTAGATAAATTTCTTCTTTGTTATTTTAAACATTCCTTTCTTATCTGTTTCTTCCCTAATGAGCAAAAATACTTTAGCTTTTAGCCATCAATCTAGATGCCGTTAGTCTTCTAACACAGTGTGTCATTAATTTAGACATTGTTAATCTTCTAACTTGAATGCTGATGACACTTTTACATTGTCGGTGACGCAGACGGTTCGCAACCCGGCATACGCACCCACACCATACCAGTATTGATGACTCTTATTCAAAGAAGTTGTAACTTACAAATAGGCTTATAATTTTCTCTAGCTCCTGTAGAAAAATGTTCTTCTAAGTGTCTGACTACTCAGTGTTTTACATATAAACTCAACCCTGCCCTACCAATTTTCTATTGCAGAGCCAGCTCCTCTGAAGAGTTGTGGTGGGTTAGCCTTGGGTAACGGCCAAATGCCCACTCAGTCACACCCTCACTCTCCCATTTGACATAGAGCTTAGGGATACGGTGTAGTTGGGAACTGTCAGTGTTGGGTTAATGGTTGAACTAGATGATTTTCAGGGTCTTTTCCAAACTTGATGATTCGATGATCCTGTGATTCTGTGATTTAAGTGGGATGAGGGGAGAAAATAAGAAGAACCAGAATGAGAAAGCTCTTGGGTTGAGATAAAGACAGGGAGATCACTTACTATTTACAGTTGTGTGTAAAACAGACCTGATTTGGGAAGAAATAATTTCATTTAATGGCAATTAGTATAAATATTTAAGTATTGATTCAGTTAGTGGAAAATAGGTAAACATTAACACCTTTTGTCCTCTCCTTTCAGAGGCTCAAATTCATTCCTTTACTCAGACTCCTCTGGGTGGATGGGGTATTATGGTCAGTACACAGCAGTTTCTCTCTGCCTCGCCTTACTTACCACATTTTTCCCTTGTTTCAGAAAGTGCTCTCACAGGCCACAGTTCCTTCAGGAATATCAATCTGTTCTGGTGTGGGGACCTCCACATGATGCTGTGCCATGAACCACATTCTTCTCCTCCTCTGACCTTGGTATTCCCTCTGTTCTTTCTCTCTTTTCATTCCCTTCACCTTCTCTTTTTCTGCAACTTTTTTTCCCTTTCTTAAATATGTTTTCACAGAGGCACCACCAGCTTGGCAGACAGACTGAGCTGTGCCCTGTTGCAGAGATGATTTGAAACAGCTGTCTGGCATGGGGGGAAGCCCTGGCCTCTCCTCAGAGAGCCCACCCCTGCAGTTCATGCTCCACAGACACCAAAACCTGGTCACCCACATCCAGTACAGTGACATACCTAAGCTTACCTCTGAGATTTGCTAGTTTTAAAGCACTTTTAAAGGACTAGAAAGATGATCAGAGGAAGTTTCTTCAATGAAAACCAACAAGTGACATTTTGCAATGGTATCATCCCATGTCTGTCAAGGGTGTATAGCCTTTGTATAATGTTTAAAGAATTAAGAAATTATTTCCCCATTAGCACTCAATATAAGCAATTCTAAAGTCAAATATGTTACCAAAAAAAAAAAAATATTTAGCTTTATATTTAGTTTTAGATTTAGGATGCAATAGAATGGGTAGAATTATTAAGTTTTATTTATTGTTTTAATCTAATATTTCAGTATGTCAAGAGAAGAAGCAAATTGGAACTATTGCAATACAACCAATAGTACCCTACTCTACACATTCAGTAGCTGAAAATGGACATTGTAGAAAATATTTATATATGGCCACAAGTTGAAAAAATTAATCATTTTTACTGGACACTGATATTGAAAATGGCTCTTAGTGTATGAGCAGTGAATATATAGCCTTGTTATGTGCAGAAAAAAAACCCAAAAAACAGAGTAAAATTTTATGAAATATAAATGTTTCGCAAGAAATCAAGTCATTTCTTGAAGGAATCGAAATAATATATCTATTTTATCTACAAGCCTCTAAATCACATTTGGATTCTGTGGAATCCACTTTTAACCAAAACTTTTTCAATTGTTTCTTTGAATATTAAAGATTTTCAGTATTAATAAGAGAGGCCTGTTTTATAATTCTCTTTCATTATGTCTGCTTTGCTATCTATATATTTGCAATTTATAGCAAAATGAAGACCTCAAGCTCCCTTATTTTGCTGGTTGCTTAATATTTCTCAGTTTCATAATGTTTTCTCATCAAAAGATATTTTTAGAAAGTCTCCTTTTGAAAATAAGGTATAAACTTCCAGTGTATTTAAAATGTATTCATCAGTAAGTTTGTCTCATTCTCATGTCTGAATAACCAGAGCCATTGGAAGAATCTGCAGGCCTATAATAGACATCAACACTATTTTACCCTCATTCTTCATGGATTTTTTTTCTTTTTCTCCCTAATTCTACTCTTAGAAAGTAATAGTGGCATTTTTTTCCCCTTTTTCTTCTTTAAAGTGACTCATCTGTACAAATAGCAAAGTCTATGAAATTTCAGAATTTATTTTGTGAATGTGAGCCTATGTTTTTCTATTTCAGTCCTATCCAGTCACAATCTGAAATTTCAAAACACCATTAATTTTACTATCACTGCGGCTTGGTAGGCTTATATTTCCACCATTCCTGAGACATGGATATAGAATAAATCTAACACTTGAATATATCTCTGCTAATGCAAATTTTGTGCAAGCATCAGACAAAAAAAGACAACACACATCTTAGTTTCAGCAGTGTTTCATCTTTGCATTCGCCTGCTGTTTCAACTAGTTAACAAAGTTTAATATGGAATTCTAGGAGATTCAATTCATTATCTAAAAGCCATTTATCTCATCCAAAGTATTCTTCTCTGTCTAGTCAGTGGAGAAACAGAAGTCCTGTTAGAGGAGATTCATATTACTTATCTGTGTGTGAGAAAAGTCCCCATATAATACTAAAATGCTTTATTAGTATGAAAATTGCATTATGTTGGATATGCAGTTTCTAACATGACATAAAGTGCTTTATTTAGTCACCTGAATGTAAATATTTAGTGTAATTTCGGATACTTAAGGTATGCAAGACATTTATATATGACTACCAAATAACAGGGTCTTGCAGGAAGGAGGTTGTGGTCTTCTGGTGGTGACTGGAAATCAAGTTAACATATCCTATATAACCTTAAACGGCACTACATGTGTTCAGTTGAGTGATTTGAGCCAAGATTATAAGATAAATAAGAGGAGAGCAAGAAAGATGGATATAAAAGGTGGAAACCTTTAAAGGTAGAAATGAAATTATGTGTCTTAAGTCATACATTTAAAAAGGACCCTTCATGACCATGCAATAATCCTTTTTCTAATTGTATCCTCTGTTTGCTTCATCAGTTGCATTGTAATTATTTAACAACTTCTAAATTAATGATTGAATGATAAACAAGAGTTCATTAAAATGCAGACAAGGAGAAAATCACAGAAGACAAAGATTAAAAGATTCTCTTAGGTCATCTCATCTACCTCTTTCTTAAAGAAAAATTCTGTCTTAGTTTTTGCAAATATTCACAAGTACAACTACAAAGACACATGTTCATGTATACTCACAGGCATTTGAGTATTTTGTATTTAATATCATAGTAGTACTTGCTCAAATTTGCTTTGAATGCCCAAAGCAGTGGATTTTCAAGAGCTTTTCCTTCGTCTCAGAAAATTGTTTTTCCGAAAGACAGTATTTACCTTCATTTTCTTTTCAAAGTTTTTAGCTGTTATTCCTAACAAATTTACAGACTTACATATTTTTTTTAGTGTTTGTAAGTTTTAATATGGTGATTAAAAATATCATTCCATAATCCAATCTTTCTATAGTAATGTACATGGTGGTGTACTACAGTAATGCAGTAATGATTTTCACTATTGCTATGAAAAGAGTGAAGACTGTGAAAGACCTGGCAGTGTAGAAGCTCAAGCTTACCTTGGCCTGAGCTGAGTTTGGCTGGTTTAACTCCTACGCTGGGGCCCAGTGACTGCTGCCTTCCCTAATTTTCCTTCAGCTCTGCAGTGTGACAGAGGGTGACATCCCTCTGGAGGCCACTGCCAAGCTCCAGCTGGTAGCTCAGGAGAAGAAAATGGCCTATGATTAGAAATAAAAACACCAACAAACCAACAAACAAACAAAACAACCCAACAGCAACAACAAAAATGCACGCAAAAAAATCCCCCAAACCAAACAAACAACAGAAGAAAAAAAAAAACAAAACAAAACAAAACAAAAAAAACAAAAAAAAAAAAAAAAAAAAAAAAAAAAAAAAAAACCCCACAAAACCAGACCTAAGGCCATGGAAGAAGAAATTTCCTCCCAGGAATATTGCACTCCTAAAATGAAGACCTTAGGATATAGGTCATCATAAGCACCCCCTCCTTTTTTTCCTAAGGAAGTGTTGACTTTGGGACTGAGAAGCATACTGGCAGTGTAGGCTATCATGAAATAAAAGGGGTAGATTGTAGCAGGTTTGAAGGATTTTACGTCAACAATTTTAACCATAATATAAGTTAGGATTCTCTTTTTAAATATACAGTTTGGAATATGCAACTGTTAAAACACTAATTGGTCTAACAATAGATTCCTGACTCTAAATATATGGTGTCTTTCTTTTTGTCTATAAAGGGTTTTGAATGTCATATTACAAAATTTGCTAATTGCTTTTTTCTTTTAGTATTCCTTAAGCACTATTTTTCTCTCTAGTATTAATATTTGTGCACATGCATAACCACAAAATGTCCTTGCCAATTGCAATTTTTCTTCTATGTTTTGATGCCATATTTGTTTAGATTGCTAGATCTTCTTGGCAGAAATTATGATTTACATAGCCAATAAGACATAGCCATAAACAGTATAAAATTTTTTTGTCTAGTATTAAAAATACAAATGTCATTTGATTGTGAAGGAATTAGTTTTTTACAAATAGGATATCAATTATTCTGATTTGCACATTCAAAAATACATGATGAAGGGTTTTTTTGGTGGTGTGAAGTGTTTGTGTTTTCCCTGCTTATTTAACAATTTTAAGAGAAATATTTCAAATAAAATATTGTACAGTATATAAAAAAGCTTTACAGCTCTAATGATGATAGAGATAATAAAAGCTTCAATATAATCAATGAGCTATTCCTACCGAGACCTTAATAGCTCCTCCAAAGTCATTGGCATGACATACCATGATGACTCAGTTTGTACTTGCAGCATATTTATTTTTCCCATCTGCATGAGGAAAACTAAAAGCAATTTAACTGTTGAGAGTTTTTAAAAATGGTTACTGCCATGACATTGCAACTTCTTCTTTAGGTTAAAATCTTTTCTAAAACTCAGGAAAAGCCAGAGACAAAGGGTCATTTCTAGACATATAATATGTTAATACTGAAAGCATTGTTTACCAGAAGTTTTCAAATAGAAAATTTCCATTCATCTTTATGCCAGCTGAGAAAAATGATAAGACATGCTTTAGAGTGGTTTCTATGTCTAAATGCCAGACTCCTTAAATGCAAGCCAGTTAAATAGCTATAGGCAAATAAACTGATCTTCAAATGAAATCTTACTTTCTTGGGAACAAGTAGTCAACAATGCTAAAATACTATTTTAATTTTTTACTCTTAAAGTAATGTTTACAGGAAAATAAATTGAAAACAACTCCAAATTCCACTAGTAGCTACCTTAGAAGGACTCCAAAGGAAATAATTTCTTGAAAGAAAATTTACCAAAGTCTAATTGGAAATACATCTCTTTTTATTTTGTCATTGAATATTTCTATCAGTGAAAAACTGTCAATACCCTAAAAAGTAGAACTTAGTATTTATCTTTTGCCTTTCATGAAAGAGAGAGGGGGAAAGAGGAAAGGAGCAGAAATCAGGAATAAAGGAGGTGGATATTGGGAAGAAGTGGTTACATTTTGCTTTATCCTGAAATCTTCTCACAGCACTCCTGATTTTTTATTGTTATTTCCTATCACTTGTTTCTTTTCTAGACCAAATAGTCCTACGTTACTTAGCCATTCTTTAATATAAATGCATGATATGTCTCTGATAATATTTGTCAACTTCTCCAAAACTTTTACATTTCAACTGTATCCTTCCTGATATGGAGAAAATTCTACTTTACAATATATTTAGAGGTCGGACAACTATGGATTTCTGCAGAAGAATAAAGTTTTTTTGTTTTGTTCTCTTACTGATTTATTACTACCTCAATATTTGCTTTGCTTTTTTTTTTGATTGCTGCTAAGCAGTGAGTTGACATCTTAATGAATTATCTACCATTCTTTAAGTTCTCATTTCTGAGTGATAAAGGTTAGCACAGAGTTCCTCATTTTACACACGAAGTTAGACTTTTTTCTTTTTTATTCATATTGCTGTAACATAGTAATTTTGTGCAGTCTATCACAGTTAGTATTTCTGAATAAACTATTCAGAAGAAGAGTGTTTTTTACATTAGACATTGCAAAATTCTATTAATTTAACAGCATCAGAGTTTTTCTGGATGTTTGAAAATAGCAAACTTTGACATTAAGTTAAGCAACCACATCAAGATGTTCACAGGCAAAGGACAACTTTATCAGCACAGTTCAGTCTGATTTGATAGGCAGGTAGAGATAGTTGAGATGCTCTGGGGTATCCCTTCTGGCTCCAAGTTACTAGTCCAGAAGGACACAAACCTCTTTTCAACCCTGTGTCATAACTATCAGGATAAGTCAGAGACTGAAGGACAGAGCAAATAACAATAGGTATTTTTTCAGGCAGCTGAACCATATCTGAGATCAAATATGTTGTCTCAACAAGAAATGTGATTTTCTTACTGTCTTATAATATATCAGTCAAAATGAGAGTCAGCTTCTTTATATGAATGTATCAAGTCAATCCAGCAAAGTAACTGGCCCAGCTGCTTTCCCAGGGTCTAATCGCTTATCACCACAGTTTTAAAGGTAAATCCTGTCCTATTATAATTAAATCTATTATAAACCTGTTATATAGATATAACTGACTTTCCTTCCTGATTGTCTCAATGTGCCTCAGTAATCCAAATAAATAATTACTCCATTAGTTATTAAATCTATATATTTTTATGACCTATGTAATAAATGAGCTGTGACCATCATATGCCTTTATTCTTTCATCCTCTCCCTTAGGCATCAGAAGACAACTCAGTGCCAAAGATCCCCTGGACTTCAAAATGTTTGTCTTTTGTAGAATATAGTAGAACATTTAGTAGCACTAATACAGCTGTTTTCAAGTGATATTCTGCCTGCAGCTTTGGGTGCAGAGGACATGCTGGAGCTGGGCAGTGAGGGAAGGGATTTGGGCTGGAGCAATGGTGCAGCATGGCAAACCACCGAGAAGGGCAATTGTAGCCCAGAAGAGAACGTTTAAGGCTGAAAGATGAAACCAATTTATCTGTCACGGAACTATAATTGACTCCCTAGCAAACTTTGTGAAGAAGAAGAAGCCTGGCCTAAAATGGCATAGAATTTCGGATTGAAAACAAAAAACTACAGAAAACTCTCTTTTTGACTGAGAAGTGTATATAAAATAATTACCTTTTTTTTAATGATGTAAGATCAAATTTCCTGCAACCCTTATGAAAGTCCAGTATGTCTTTTTTTTTTTTTTTTTTTTAATCCATCAGATTAATTCCCATCAATACAGTAAACATATATTTTCATTCGGTATTATAAATATATATAATGTACATGTCTTTACAATCAATATACTATAGCATGAAGTCTCTGATTTAGAAATAAGCCAAAAGTCCCCTTATGAATAGAAATATCCTCATAGAATAAAAATGGAGCACCAGCTAACCTGAAGAGCCACATTCAGGCAATCAAGGTGAAACATAAGACAGAATAATAATTATTCCTGTAGACTTTTATTTTTTAAAAAATCAGATACAAAAATATATGGAGATGCTACATAAAGAGCACATTCAATTCTAAGCAGGCAAAAACGAGATTTGGCACAGTACTGTCGACCATAAAACCACATGACTGGTCTAATGACTTGTGCCAAGTGAAGGGGGCTACATCTCATATGTTAGACTTCAGCAAGTATCCATAGAAAACACTAGTTGACATTACAACAGTAATATCATGCTTGTACAATTCTATTTCCTGTTTTAATCAAAGAGCAAGTGAGAAGTTAGTACCTCACTCCTTGATGACATTCCACTTAAGAAGCACAAGCAAAATGAAACATTTTAAATGCTTTGTGGAGGGGAAGTGTGTAATGATGTTTCTTCAAAGAATACAAAGTCAATAAACATAAACAATAGACATATAAGTGTTATCAGGCCAGACATTCTCTCTGGGAGGAGGTACGAGAGGGTGCTATAATATATTTGCCATAATTATCTTCTCTTACTCTAGTGACTAATGTTAATGTTAATATGCCAGCTACTTTACTGTATCACAGTAAAACAGAGGAAAACAAATAAAAATACTGATTTAATAAGCAGAAATTTTTGAGAGATCTTTTCCTTCTAGACTTCGTTTATTAAAATAGCTAATCAACTAGATCCAGGCATCTCTGCTACAAAATAAAAAGTGCTAACTGTTACAGTAATAGATTACATAAATAGAGGTTACATAAAAAATGTAATATAAAATAGTGCTAAAAAATTTATGTTTTCTTTAACAAAGTTAAAAATTTATTGAGTAGGATAAAGGTTAATGGTTAGTTTATAGAAAAGAGTGGTTGGTTTTATAAAGTTTTGGTAATTCCTTTCAACAAAAAAGAAAGACCCACTTAACTGATATACTGGGTAGCTGAGGAGGAGCTTAATTACAAGTACCGAAGCAAAACCAATGGTTCGACATATTTCAAGGCTGAAACAGTGTCCATTTTAGGAAAGTAAATATCAGGAAATATAATGAAACAAGTGTAAGGAAAATGGACATCTGAACTAGTCAGGCAACTCCCTTTAAGACATGGACCTTGAGCTTTGTCTGGTTTCTTGTCTCTGGTTTCATAGTGACATGTTGAGAAATAAGAAGATCCAACTTGAGAACAAAACTCAATAGTTCTAACAATATACGATCCCCCAAAACTCAGTGAATATCCATACCATCTGGTTTTTGTTGCTTTTCATCAGAGTGTTAGAGGAAGGTCTAATCATTAATGGCCTTCAAATACCAAAAAAACATGTAATAAATTTTTGTTGGACTTAAAAGATCACTGGGTTTGGTTGTGGTTTTTTTTTTGTTTTCCTGTCTTCAACTAATGCCAGAAATCAGTCTTTATATCAAGAAACCACGAACTGATGAACCAGAATTTTCACATCTTTTATTGTCAAGATTGGCTTATACAACTGCCAGACCACCTGCTTTTAAGTACTAACATTAAAAAAGTTTGTTTTCTCTTCCCTGTGCCCCTGTTTTACAAGAAAATCAAAATGTTCTACTTTAGGAGCTACAGCTGTCTTCATTGTCTGTAAATGATTCACTGGAAGCAAACAAGCAGTCCCATGAGTGCTGTTCTTGCATTTGTCTGTTCCAGGTAACCCTGTGGGCTAATGGCATCTTCTACTTTCTCTCCTTTTTCTTCTCATCTTGCTTCTGACACTGCTGTTGTATATAACAACTGTCTCTCCCCAGGGCAGGAGCACTTTCAGAACAATTTCCTCATGGTGTTATTCTCTGACACTAGAATTTTGCATATTGAAATTGTCCTGTTCTTTGAAAGATTTAGATGCTTCTCATGTCTGGTGCGTTCAGAAAAATAACCAACATACCACATACAAAACTGGTGGAAAGAAATAGAACAATTTTCTTCATTAAGCATAGTTTAATTTAAAACAATATCTCTGACAAGCACATGTTGAACTGTGTTGATTTGCTAACTAAATTTCAATCATATTAAAATGTAAATGAAGAATATTTCTTTGGTTTTACCTTTGACTTATTTTGATTTAACCACTTCACAGCATTTGATTTAATTCTAACTTTGTTAGGTATTATGTCTGTATATTTTAAATACAGTCATCTGTTATCAAAAAAAAAAAAAAATCACATTGATGATAAACATTTTAATATTACTTAATCAAAAGTTTTTCAAAACAAATCGTGTTTCCTGTGAAAAATGTCTCATTTTCATTTAGTTAGTCCAATTGCCTCTTGCTGTTATTTGTTCTCAAGATGGAAATATTTCTGGTCCAGTTTCAACTATATGGCAGTGCAAGTGCATGACTGATGCAAAAAGTCACCTTTACATTCCTTAAACTTTCCTGGAATTATGATCCAGTTCATGTGATTACAAGCAGAACTGTGAGTTCTTGGCATCGCATTTCATGCATTTGAACCTTGCTATATTTCTTTAAATTCCTACCACTACATGTACATTATGTGTCCAAAGATTCAGTAATCAATGAGAAAAGATGTACAAAAATAAGTATGTTTTTCTCATCTGGGTACACTTGACAGGAAAGGAAATGTGATTGCTACTATCCTCAAGATGTGCCAAAGCTTTTTGACATCAAAGCAACACTGTACCCTTCTGTACCAGTCAGAGGTCAGCACATTACCTGTATCACCATTGCCATATCTAAGTAAGTGTTCTGCTATGCAAATAGTCACATATACATGAAGAAAATAAAGGAGGAAGAAAAGGAAGAGGCAGAGAGAAGAAAGTAAACCACCAAAATCGGAGTTCCATAGAGTAAGTAACACATTCTATTTCTCGTATCTTTGTAGGATGACTGTTGGCAGACCACGTATTTACAAAATTGGTTCAGAGAAAGTTAAGCCCGAAAGAAAAAGTCAATGATCAGTCCCTGTAGAATCCCACTGAGAAATCTTATCTCCACAGGTAAAATATAATCCACTGCAGCACTGGGAAGAGATGGGTAGCATAATACACTGAATGACAGAATGCTTGACATGAACCACCTGTAAAGCCGGCAAAGCTGTCTCTCAGAAAGTATTTTTCCATTTTAAACTTTCCCCAATACATGGTATAACAGTGTGGCATATATTGAATATCTTTTAGAAAAATATTATACAGTTCTCATTTGGGCAACTGACCAAAACGGAGCTAAACGTATATATAAAAATTTCTAAGTTATCTGATTAGATCTACCCTTCCTTGGTGCAAAATTATAAGCATTTTTATAGCTTTACCTTTTTTTTTTTTTTTTTTTTTTTCCTTCAAATTTTAGACTTACTAGTTCACCAGACAAAGCTTGGTAGTATTGAATTTTAATTCTTATAGTAGAAAACCATTTTTGTTGTAATTGTCGTTGAAAATATTAATTATTGAAGTAATGAATAGACTATTTTAAATTACCAAAATCCATTACCACATCTAATCAAAGGTGTGGTTTGAAGACCTTTCTTTTAATCCTGTACTAATTGAAGCTTCTGGATTGACTACTGTATCGAGAATATACACTACCTGAATTTCTACAGGGAGATGGTATAGATGAAATTCATTATAGGGGTGCTTCCATATAGAAAAATGTCCAGGCCACAGAAGACAGTTGTTAAATATCAACTTGTAATTTCATCTTTCCTGAAACATGACAAGAACATGTTTAGATATTTTAGTTTGGAGACAAAGTGCTCTCATTTATAAATAGAATCAAATATTTTTTCTGATATTTTACTTATAAAAATAGAAGCATTCATAATTTGTGCATTTCTTACGTTTAACATCATAGCTATTTTCTATCATAAAATACATTCTAGAGAAAAATTTCAGGCCTGACTTAGTTATTAGATAATAATTTTACTATTATTGTAGTTAGTATTTTCCATGTTAAAGAGCTATTCAGACTGAAACCACAGAACATATTATTTCCCTCTCTCTCTACTTTTCTGTTCCCTCAGTTTGTATTCAACAGACTTGTGTCTGGATATAGGGCTAACACTACAGGGGATCTGTGTTTCAGTTTTAGCTGTTCATTCTAGACTGTCTCTGCCTGAATAGTCCCTCATAGTAAAAGTAGTAACTTTCCCTGTGCCTGTCTTTTTTTTTTTTTTTTTTTTAAAAAAAAAAAAAAAGTCACAAATGCTATAGAATTTAGTCAAAGAGATTAATTTGGAGCATGGTAAATCTGTAAAATATGTCTGACTGTCCACAATTTAAAACAAAGAAACAAACAAACCAACTAAATTCTTAACAGTAAGGAAATCTTTTCAGAGTGCAATAAAGTATTGACTTAGCTTTCATTTATACAAGAGGTGAAATCTACGTACATACATGAAACTCAAAGGTATGATTAGGCATGGCTTGTATGATAGACGTAGTGTCTTTGCAATAGTAAGTTGCTGAAAACTCTGTAGCAGAGAATTATTTTTAAAGCTTTAAACTGCTTCCTAAAAGTACAAGAATTTGTTTTAATACTGACATTGGTATTCACATAAAAAATGTCATTCTGATGAATCCTTCTGCTTTGTTTAAAGCCCAAATCCATTGCCAAACAAAAGCTGCTTTGTTAGAAATGTTGAATGTACCACAATTGATTTTGGATTACAAACCTAAATTGAATACCAGTGTCTGTGAAGCCTTATTTTAAAGGTAACAGGAAACGTCTTCATATTATTTGTTCTGAGAAATGACATTACTTAAAACTAACATTCTGGCAAATGTACTTACAAGCAGATATCAAAGCAGAAGAAAATTTATTGGAGAGAAAAATCCTTTCAAGTATTACTAATTTAGTCTTCAGGATTTAGAAGTGTGAAACCAAAGGAGCTAAGGCCTTTCAGTTTCAATTGATTTCAGTCTCAGACTAAATACATAAGTTTTTATCTTTCACCTCCTGCAGTGTAGAAACAAGATCCTGTGTCACTGAGTCTTACATGTATTTATTATAGATTATTATTATTATTCATACACTAAGAAGAAAAGTTTAATTATTTTCTTATTGCCGTATAAACATTCAACAAAAATATGGCGGATGCCTTGTGGGTTTTCCAGTTTACAGCAATACATAGAAGCTGATAAAGGAGTACAAAAAACCCCAAATACTTATGACAGACTTAAGTGTCAGCATATCAGCAATCATATAATTTCTAAATTCTAATTTTTGGGGTGCTCTGCTTCAATTCACTAAAGAGTTTTAAAGGGACATTTTAAGGGGAATAAACTGATATTACATTACTAATTTTTATTGAAAGTTTCTAGGCTCTAAAGCATGTAAGACAACATGGGAGAAAGACAATGTAATTTGTATAAAAAAAGGTGGAGTATAGAGTATAGTACCATTTACTGATCAGATTTATTAACTAACATTCACACTAAATGAAAGATGATGAGTAGAATGTGAATAGACTACATATTTGAAAGAATGTGGTCACATTTGATATGATGGGAGAGAAGGAGTAAGTGAATGCTAAAAATGCCATGACCAAGTCAAAGCAGGAAACTCAAGAAGCCCAGTGTTTTGAATGGATTTGAGGAGTAAAGATTACCTTACAAGCTGAGAATTCTAGCTAAACAAAAAGGGAAAGTTTAATCAAAAATTGTTTGATTTAACTCACATCATTCTTGTCATTTAAAATGTTAGCAGTCGTATTTAAGTTAACCATCTTTGGCTCCTACAGCCACTGAAGTTCTGGTCAGTACAGAAACTGGAGTACAGAGGAACAGCTAGTGTCAAATAGAAACCTACTCTGATTGTGATGATGCTCACCCTAAGCATTATATACTGCATTGGCTAAATTTCTGTAGCATGTAATAATAGCTAAAACATCTATCCGAGATGGGTATATTAATTTAATTAATACTTGTTAAGACAGACGCATTCTAGATACCTTCAGTTTAGACATTTATACCTGAGCTGATCACACTAGGACCATTTCATGGTTAGTGGAGAGAAACAGGTACTTTTAATGTGTGACATGTATAGATATTTACTTTAAGACAGGATGAATCTTAATGAAGATGTTTGCCTTTTTACACTGACTATAAAGGTACAAATTTAAATGACAAATTATGCTGTAGAGTTTTACAGTATAGAGTAAAAAAGAAAGTCAGTTAAATCTCATTTGAGAAGATAATTCTGTTGTTAAACATCCATTTACATTGAGAAATTAAAACTTATGTTTGGTAATGGTAATTTCTTCAATAAAGCATCCTGAAGGACTCCAGACCTTTGCAACAGAAACTATTATTTACTTTAAAAAATTATGCAAATATAATATTTTTTTAAAAATATATATATATTAAAAATGTCTAATGTCTTACATAATAGGATATAATAGAAAATACTTAATGATATTTATTTACTGTATTATATTTTGGAAGGAAAAGGTGTTATTTTATATATACAATACTAATATTTAGCACGCATTTCTTGAACTTACAATTTATTTTAGAAGACGTATACATACCTTTTTAATGTTTATTCTGTATTTTTCAATTAGTATTTGTCTTTTAAGGTGTATAGAAAAGACATTTCATTAAATAATAGAAATGCAATTATTGTCTCCAGAACTAAATAACTATAATGTTCCTAAATATAATTTGGTTCTGCAAAACTACATAGTAGAAATAAATATTAAACAGAAAAACATGTTTTAAACACCTTGAAACATGGGAATAAAACACTAGAAGAGCTCCAGAACTTGAAATCTCTTTGTGTCTAGAAAACATGCTAAACTTAGCTGCTTTTATTGTTTTTTTTATAACTATTTGAAGGTTGTTAAACAAACCTGTTACTCAGGTGACCAGAACCGTCTCTGATTTTCAGCATAAAAGGTTTGCAAGGTTTGTTAATATCCATTTATTTTTGTAACATTATTTTTTTGTTTAAAGATCTCTTCACTCTTTTTGCTCATAAAAAGTTCATCTGATACTAACAAGTTCAGCTCTTTTATTGGGTAGAGGCTCTTTACCAAAGCAGAACATTGTTTAGTCTTTTCCAACCTTGATGCTTCTGTGATTCTGTGTAATATCTCCCTTATGAGGACCGGCTGAGAGAGTTGGGGTTGTTCAGCCTGGAGAAGAGAAGGCTTGAAGGAGATCTTATAGCAGCCTCCCAGTACTTAAAGGGGGCTACAGGAAAGATGAGGAGGGACTGTTTATCAGGGAGTGTAGTGATAGGATGAGGGGCAATGGTTTTAGACTGAAACAGGGTAGATTTAGATTAACTATAAGGAAGAAATTCTTTACTGTGAGGGTGCTGAGACACTGAAACAGGTTGCCCAGAGAAGCTGTGAATGCCCCACCCCTAGAAGTGTTCAAAGCCAGATTGGATGGGGATTTGAGCACTTGATCTAGTGGAAGGTGTCCCTGTCCATGGCAGGGGAGTTGGAATTACATGATCTTTAAGTTCCATTCCAACCAAAACCATTCTATGATTCTATGAAGCTGAAGTCCCCAATGAGAACAAGGGTGAGCAATCATGAGACATCTCCCAGCTGCGTATGGCATATTTTGTCTGTCTCTTCATCCTGGTTGAGTGGTCTATGAGAGACTCCCACCATGAAATCTGCCTTGACCTTTTTGTCGATTCTTACCTATAATCGCTCAACCCTATTGTCACCATCATTAAGGTCTAGACAATCCAAACACTTCCTAGTATAAGGGCTACCCCACCACCTCTCCTTCCTTGCTTATACCTCTGAAGAGTTTATAGACATTCATTGTATCACTCCAGTTCTGAGAATCATCCCACCATGTTTCCACGATGGCAAATATATCATATTTTTCTGGCTGCATGATGGCTTCCAGGTCCTCCTGTTTTTTGACCACACTGCATGCACAGGAATAGATGCACTTCAGCTGGATTACTGATCCTGCCATTTTTTTGGTGGGAAAGAACTAATTCCTATGTGACCATTCTCAGGTGCTTCTGTGGTTTCAAACACATCAATAGCCTTTGTGTCTTCGCTGTCACATAGATCTCCATCCCCTACCTCTGCTGAGATCGCAGACCAAAGGACCTTGCTAGCATACAGTCCTCAAACATTGGTGTGCTGACCCCAGGCTTATCTCTAGTGAGCCTGGTTTTATCCCTTTCCCCTTTTAAATCTATTTTAAAGCTCTTTTAATGATCTCTGCTAACTTTTGTGCATAGATCCTTTTCCTGCTTTGAGATAGGTATACCCCATCTGTTGCCAGCAGACTTGGTGTCATCTAAACTGACCCATGATCAAAAATCCCCAACTTCTGCCAGTTGAAGCCTGAGCAACAGGCCCTGAGTCGAAGCTGCTATGTAATCATTAGTGAAATATGTATGGAAGATGTAGCTATCTTGAATGTACATCTATCTTTCTTTGTGTGTGGATAAAATAACAGGGTCACGGAGACCGTAGCCTGGCACTGTGGCCTGATGTGAGACCTTGTGCGTAATCCGATTAGATAAGCAGAGAAACTCCCTCAGCTTCTCCCTTGAGCCCTGGCCAGGCTCTGGGGGAATCTAATGTGAGATTGAAACCAGATATTTCTGCTTAAAACAAAGGTGCCAGCTATCCTGGCTTGCTGATTTTGGAGTATATAAAGCTGGACCCGCTCACAGAGACTTTGGCAGCCTCACCTGTGGGTGGACGCCCCGCGTAGGATTTCCCCCTTGCCGGGACAGGCTCTGCAAACCCTCGCTGTAACCGGGGCTGCCCGGCCACTGCGGGGCTGGGTGATGGTGACGTGCGCGACTGGTGAGGGATCTTTCTTAACCACTGTTCTCTCTCTCATGTAGTAATGATCTGATGCATTACCCTGTATTGTCCTGTTTGTTTAAGTTCACTATAGTATCTTTTCTTAATGTATGTTTTCTCTATTATTCTGTTCTACTATTTAGCTATTTCTAATAGAATACGCCTGCACTCCGATGTCTGAGTTTAATTGGTATCCATAATCAGCAAAACAAGCCTCGTACTTATGATACACATATGATAACAGACAACAACAGTAGACTTATACCACATTCAGTTCAGATGTTCATTGTTAGCAAACGATTTGTTACAGATGCAGTACATGTAGTTGTAGTTGTATACATTATAATAAGCATTTTTTCGATGTAAGGGAATATTTATGTCCATTGGACAATAGTTACAGAAAAAGTTTGATTTAATGTTTAAAATATTCTATATGAGTTCTAGTGTTGTAGGCTGAACTACATTAGGGATGAATCTGGTCCTTTATTTGAACGATATCACCTCATAGGAGCCTCAGCAGCTGTGTAAACTGAATTACATGATGCAATTTGGGAACTAAGGCAGAGTAATTTCCTTGAACACTGGTAGCAGGTATCCCAAAATACAGATTAAGGTTGTCATTTTCCACTTTGTCTCCAAAACTGTTTGCCAGTATCATCAATTGTAGATAATTAAATTTGCTAATCTGTGAAGGATACTTTGAAACTAATCTAAATTTTAAAAAGGTGGTTTTATTATGTAAATTGTTTACTTTTACTTTCATATCTAGCTGCCTTTTAAGGAAACCCTTCTACTTGGGGGAGCATATTAGATGAAGGATACTTTCTAGTGAAACAGAATATCTGTGTCATTATGGAAAAGAGCTTGAATGATCGTATATTCCCAGAAGACTGGTTAGTCTCTATTCACACAACTGTCTCAGCTTCTCATTATTAGTTTTTTAAATAGCAGAAAAATGAACTGTCAATCAGCCATGTAGGAAATTCATAACACACTAAAGGAAGAGGTACATTTTTTTTTCTCCTTTTTGGCTAAATTTCTGATACGAAAAGATTTTACTAGCAATATCAAGTCTCTAAAAACATAGTGTTAGCTCTCTTGCTAGATGAAAAGGTGTTATATAAAACCTTAATGTTCTGATGTGTAGTCTTTTCATTATGAAATATAAGGCACCAGATTAAAGTATATCTTCATGAGGGAATTCTAGCCTCTTGAAGGTTAGAGATAATTCAAAACAAGCAATGGAATAATATAGCAGTATTCCCCATTTATTTTAGTAATAACAAAGTACCCTTGTGGGATATTCACCACGATTTTTGGAAACTTTCATATGTGGACAGTTCTCATATGAATATTTACATATGGGAGAGAGCCAAATGCCAAGTTCCACCTGCTCCAAAACACAGTCAGAACAGGAGATTTAGCATAAACAGTACTAGAACTTTGGTATTAAAAATGCTGAATATCAAAAGCAAGTCCATTTTTCAACAGTATTTTTCAATAGAAAATGAGAATATTTCATGTTCTAATTTACAAACTCACTAAGAACATGATTCAATATCAAAAGCGGGTAATGGAAAATCTATGTTTAATGAATATTTACTGAATATTCCACTGAGACATCGTGTTGGGAAACTCTGACACAGAGCATGGAGGCTTTTGGGTACTCCCCTTCCCTGCCGTTCCTACCTTTTCCTTGTATTTACTGTTATGAGTTTCAAGTTTAACAAAATTTACACTAACAATGTAAATATTTGTAAGGTAAATGCACAGCACTCTGTTTTATATACCTTTGAATCCTTTGCTTCAGTTATCATGCTATTGCTGGCTAACTGTTATGCAAAGACACACAATGTTTCTGTATTCTTAATAGAGCAGATAAAGATCTTATTTATGTGGAATGTCTCAAATATATTTGATCTATGAATTAATATAATTCCAACCCTTCTACTACTTCATTTCAGTGATTTTATAATTTTTCTTCAAGTTCTTAGTCTCCCAGTCAGTTACTCCTTACGTCTCAGCAGTCATCTTTTCTGTTTTGAATGACTCTACTTTGACCATCGAAATCCAGTATTTCAGAACTTTGTCATTCATAATACCAAAACAATTCAGATTCAGATTTTGAGTGGTGCTTAGCAGTCTACCTACAAAAGGGGAGTGAGAAAAGAACTTGGTGAGCATCTGTCAGCCAGCCAAGGTTGAACCATCACAACAACCTATCAAAATAAAGGTTAGATGTTCCTTCCTTTTAAGACTTGTAAATATTACTTAGTAACTAAACTTAGACTATGATAAAATTCTTGGGAAATTCCAGAAATTAGAAAGAGATTGCCAACTCAAAATGTCACACTGAAGTCACAGTTATTCATAACTGACATTATCCTGTAAGTCACCTGTTTCTTTGAGCTAAGAACATATTTATTTGTGTAATTCTATATTTTATCTATTTTTTTTCAATATGTTTTGGTGTTTGTTTGTCAAGTGGGGTTTTTTGTTGGTTTTGTTTTGTTTTGTTTTGTTTTTTTCACGGTCACATAGTACCATAACGAAAGAAAGGATTTATGAAATTCTTCTGTGAAAATATATAAGAATGCAATTCAATTTTAAGACTAACTTTAAATTTACTAGGTCTTCCTGAATCATTCATTGGAAAGATGTTTTTTAACTTTAAAGAAGCTTATAAAGAAAAAAAAAATCAATGGTGAAAAATCTGTTGGTACAATTAAAAAAGACATAGTTTCAGTGAGATGATGGCTGGCATCATCAATGTTTAAATTCACATTTGAATTATGTTAATCTGAGGTCTGATACATATTTTAACTGTCAATGTTACAGTTCGACTTCTGGATGATATGTCAGTTTTTCTCTGTTAACAATTGTGCAACTGCAATTCTACCTATTAGCCTTAAATTCTCATTTTAATTATTACCACAAATACTGCCATACATCAAGACCCAGAACTCTGAACATCACCGAAGATGGTAAAATATTTCACAAAAAAATAGGAAAAAACATAACTTTCTTCCTCTTTAAATACTGTTTTTTTAAAAAACAATGCAAACAGAAGAATTAACTATTAAAGTGTTGTTGGTTTGTGGTTTGTTGTTTTTTGGTTGGTTTTTTTTTTGGCCTGGGTATAAAACAACATAAAGTTATGTGAAGAGAAAAAATCATATATATAACAATAGAATAAAAAGGTTTTTAGCCAGAATTTGTACATTGTCAGAAAAGTAAAAACAAATAATGTTTTCTCAAACAGGTACATTCAAAAGATAAACCATGAAATACATTGCACTGACACTATTATATATAGTGTCATAATTTATATATATTATCTATAGTTTCATATTGACAGTATAATCTCTACTCACATATCTAAAGAGCATAGATTTATAACCATACAATAGGGGAATTTTATACCAGGAAATTGTGAAGAACTAAACTATTGAAATCTCACAATAAGATGTTTCAGAGTAGCCTGTTCCCCAAAAATACTCAGTAGTGACTCCTGTTTTGCCAAAATAGACATATATCCTTGCAAGACTGAGAAGAAACTGCCAGCTTTTAAAAAGGCATGGATTTTTTTCTACATATACATAAAAAATAAATATATATAAATATATAAAATATATAAATGTTTTATGTATGTTATTTCAGAGGTGAGTCTCTGGCCCCTTTCATCCTCTTCTAAATCGTCTCATAATTGCTGTGAGCATATTGAAGTGACTACTGCTTAGTTACAATGACAATCAGCATCACTGATAAATAATGATTAGTGAAAATCACAGTCACACAAGCTCTTGTATTGTTCACTGCTAGTTATAGTTTTATATTTATTTTTGTGTGCTTTTCTCTAGCTGTTATATAAGTTTAACCTCATTGAGAGATATTTCCTGAAATAAGTTATTTAAAAGAATACACTCAGACTTTTCTAAGTGATTCTTAAGGAACAGATTACCACAGGAATACATTAATTGCTGAAGGAAGTAATAGCTGTCTATATAGGTGATTAATGATCCAATGTTTTCTAGTATTAATGAAACTGTACATTATAGTTAAGTTACTACTGTACATTCTAGTTAAGTTACTGCTAAAACTGAAAAGTCTACTGGTGTTTATAATAGCTGGATCAGTTCTGCATGGCATAAAGATATCTGGAGATATAAAATTCAGTGCAAAAAAAATCACATGAATATTAACAGACAAAATGCTTTCCCTTCTCAGAGCCTGAAGTGTGGTGGGCTTCAGTATACTACACAACTGAGGACTGAACTGACATTGTCAGCATATCTTAGACAATGTTAAGGGAACTTTTTAACAGAAGGAAATAGTAAGGAGTACTGTTGACTTCAGCAACGGGCTTGAACTGGTATCAGAAGGAAACCATATATGACTGTCAACTATTGGAGAATGACTAGGTGTTCTGACAGAAGTGAACAGTAACAAGCCACAGACTCAACAGCATTTGCTTTTGTTTGTGAATTTGTAATTTTAATTCTGTTGGGTTGTTTTCGATTTTGTTCTGCTTTTCTCATGTTTTGTCAATTGGGATTTTACTGACCCTGTCACTGAGAAACGATCTAATTTAATATAGCATCATCTGATGTTAAGCATTTAAAGAAGGAAAAATGAGGGTACAAGAAAAGGATAAAGTACATGACTTTATAATTGTTTTCTCTTATATGTTTTCAGCTTCATTTCCACACCTAGCACTCTTTTACTAAGATGAATCCTGATCTTGCAACATCCTTCTTACATGCCAAATATTCACATCTTTGGGAAAAGATCAATAAATACATAGGGTTTCTATAGAACAGTTTACTAGTATTTAGAAATAGTCTCCAAGACTTTGGTCATAAATAAATTATTTTTTTCATGTCTATGATATTTTAGTTTATCTTTAATGTCAAGACAAAAATTACAGTATTTTTTTACTGGTCCCATTTTTTATGCTATTCCATGCAATATTATTATAAGAAAGAAATAAAGCAATATTATTTTTTTTTTTTCCCTTCCCCTGTGAAGAGCCATGACATTTTTTAAAATATGAACCTACTAAATTTACTTCTATTTTTTCTAATTTAGTAGAATTGGGAATTATTCAAAATTGAAATTCAATATTGTTGCCCACATCCTATCATCTGTTTGCTACTTTTTGGTACTGACAATTCATGCACTTAATACTTTATTTTTGACATTACAGACACTCCAAGTAACAGCTTGTATTATCATGAACAAAGAATTATGTCCCCTTAATGTCATCACACAGCAGGACAATAATTTCTGTAAGAAAGAAAGCTTCTCAAATATGAGGTCTATAATAATTGGCAATTTAAGAGATAGAAATAAAGATAAAATTTAAAAGTAAACTAAGTGAAATTCATAATGCACTTTTAAAGGGTGACCAAGCTACTTAAAAAAGAATATTTTAGCTTAGACATTTCAAATAATTTATTCCTTTCTCCTTTAGATCTCCCACACACTGCCTAGTACAAATCTCCAGAAATAGAATAAAAGCAGATTCTTGTTCTGTTTAAAGGAAAATACAAACCCTTTGTTGCCCCAGTTGGTACACAAATGTTACAATTATCTGTCACAAAAACATAAAAATATAACATTTAAAAAATATTATACATAATTTTTATTTCCTCTAACCTATACTATTATGTTTCCTCAAAAACTGTGTTTCTAAGAGGAAAGAGCAAAACAACAGGAAACTAAAGACAAAGTAATAGTTATTTGCAATCACACAAACTAGGCCATGAAGGTACATCTTTGCATACATAAGCAATCAACTAATTTCTTTCATGACTATTTAAGAAAAAAAAAAATAAAGACAGGTATAAATAAACTAAGTGCTGGTGCTCCTGCCCTCAAGAAGGAGTGAAAACTGTCTAAATTCTAGTCAAAAAGTAAAAGAGAGGGACAACCATGGTATCATGTTCAACCACTCTTACATCTGCTGAAAAGTAATACAGTGAGCTGTAGGCAACCCAGAAGATTCCCGGAATGCATTGAGGATAACTTCTAAACCATGTAATAGACAGCCCTGCCAGAGGGGATGTGATACTGGACCTGACGGTCAGCAACACAAATGAGATAATTGGTGATGTCAACATTGGGGGCATCCTGGGCTGCAGTGATCATGCACTGGTGGAGTTCACAGTGCCAGGGAAGGTCATGGAGCAGGTCATCTTGAGTGCCATTAAGAGTCATATAATGGACAACCAGGGGATCAGGCCCAGTCAGCATGGGTTTATGAAAGGCAGGTCCTGCCTGACAAACATGATCTCCTTCTATGACAAGGTGACCTGTTTAGTAATGAGGGAAAGGCTGTGGATGCTGTTTATCTTGGCTTTAGTAAGGCCTTTTACACCATTTCCCACAGCATTCTCCTGGAAAAACTGGCTGCTAGTGGCTTGGATGGGCACACGCTTTGCTGGGTAAAAAACTGTCTGGATGGCCGGGCCCAAAGAGTTGTGGTGAATGGAGTTAAATCCAGTTGGCGGCCGGTCACAAGTGGTGTCACCCAGGGCTCGGTGTTGGGGCCACTCCTTTTTAACATCTTTATTGATGATCTAGACGAGGGGATCGAGTGCACCCTCAGTCAGTTTGCAGGTGACCCCAAGTTGGGTGGGAGTGTTGATCTGCTCAAGGGCAGGGAGGCTCTGCAGAGAGACCTGGACAGGCTGGAGCCATGGGCTGAGGCCAACTGGAGGATTTTCCATAAGGCCAAATGCCGGGGGCTGCCCTTGGGCCACAACAACCCCTAGCAGCGCTAGAGGCTTGGGGAGGAGTGGCTGGAGAGCTGCCAGTCAGAGAGGAACCTGGGGGTGTTGATTGACAGCTGGCTGAACAGAGGCCAGCAGTGTGCCCAGGTGGCCAAGAAGGCCAATGGCATCCTGGCTTGTGTCAGCAATAGCGTGGCCAGCAGGGACAGGGAAGGGATCTGACCCCTGTACTCGGCACTGGTGAGGCCGCCCCTCGATTCCTGTGTTCAGTTTTGGGCCCCTCACTACAAAAAGGACATTGAATGACTCAAGCGTGTCCAGAGAAGGGCAACGGAGCTGGTGCAGGGTCTGGAGCACAGGTCGTTCGAGGAGCGGCTGAGGGAACTGGGGGTGTTTAGTCTGGAGAAGAGGAGGCTGAGGGGAGACCTCATCGCCCTCTACAGCTCCCTGAAAGGAGGCTGCAAAGAGCTGGGGATGAGCCTATTTAACCAAATAGCAAGAAATTGGACAAGAGGGAATGGCCTCAAGTTGCATAAGGGAAGGTTTAGACTAGATATTAGGAAATATTTCTTTACAGAACAGGTTGTTAGATGTTGAAAAGATCTGTCCAGGGCAGTCATATCCCTGGAAGCGTTTAAGAGTTTGCTGACATAGCACTGAGGGATGTGGTGTAGTTGGGAACTGTCAATGTTAGGTTAATGGTTGGACTAGGTGATCTTCAAGGTCTTTTCCAACGTAGACAATTCTGTGATTCTGTGAATACCACTGCCAAAGTGTTGACAATGGACAAGGAGAAGACTGAGGTACTCAACAATTTTGCCTCAGTCTTTACTGGTAATGCCTCTACCCACACCTCTCAAGTGGGTAGACCACAAGAGAAGGACTGCGGGAACAAATTCACTCCCACTATAAGAGAAGATCAGATTTTTGACTAGCTGGGGAACCTGAATATACATAAGTATATGGGGGTCAACGAGAGGCATCCCTGAGTCCTGAGAGAATTGGCTGATGTAGTTGCCATGCCACTCTCCATGATATTTGAAAAGTCATGGCAGTTAGAGAAAGTCCCCAGTGACTAGAAAAAGGGAAACATTGTACCCCTTTTTTGAAAAAGGTGGAAAGGAAGACCTTTGGAACTACTCATTTGTCAGACCCACCCCTGTGCCTGTGATGATCAGGGAACAGAGTCTACTTGATGCTATGCTAAGGCACACGGAGGACAGGGAGGTGATTTGAAACAGCCACCATGACTTCAGCAAGGGCAAATCTTTCCTGATAAACCTAGTGGCCTTCTATGATGGAGTGACTACATCAGTGGACAAGGGAGGAGCTATGGATGTCATCTATCTGGACCTTCTGTAAAGCCTTTGACAGAGTTCCTCATAACATCCTTCTCTCTAAATTTGTGTGATGTGGATTTGATGGATAGTCTCTTCAGTGCATGAGGAATCAACTTGATGGCCACATCCAGAGAGTGGCTCAATGTCCAGATAGAGATCAGAGACGAGTGGTGTCCCTCAGGGTTGTGTACTGGGATCAGTACTGTTTAATATCTTCATCAGTGCCGTAGACAGTGGGAGTGAGTGTGCCCTTAGCAAATTTACAGATGACATCAAGCTGAGGTGGTACTGTTGACATGCCTGAGGGGTGTGATGCTGACCAGAGGGACCAGGACAAGCTCAAGAAGTAAGCCCATGAAAACTTCATGAGGTTCAACAAGGTCAAGTACAAGGTCCTGCACCTGGGTCAAGGCAACTGCTGGCATTAATACAGATTGGGAGATGAAGGGATTGACAGCAGACCTGCAGAGAAGGACTTGGGGGTACTGGTGGATGAAAAGCTCGACATGAGCCAACTGCATCCTGGGCTGCATCAAAAGAAGTGTGGTAGCAGGTCGAAGCAGGTGATTAAGCCCCTCCCTCTATTGTGCTCTGGTGAGATCCCCCCTTGAGATCTCACCAGCATGCAGCTCCGGAGTCCTCAGTAAGGGAAAGACATGGACCTGCTGGAGCAGTTTACAATTTAAACTTCTGATTCAGAGTGAAAGTGTTTGTTATTAGACAGTCACTACATTATCTCTTTGCATGTCTGACTCAGTAAGGAGGGATAAGAGCAGCAAATCCCATCCACTTTGAAGATATAAAATATTCTATTTGTTTTGTATTGTCCTAATGAGATTGTCCCTTGTAGTGTGCTGCCCATCTGGCACATGTAAAGGGAAGGTATATTTTTAGTATACATTAGAGGACAAAGCACTCCCAGCAATAGTCAGACTTCACTATAGAATTATATTCAGGTAAATTAACACCTGTAAACAAAAGACAAATAGAATTTAGTTATATCACTTATTGAAAAGGAATATTCCCTCTGACACCAATTTCTGAAGAAACTGCAATCAGGCAAGTTCCTCCTGCTGTTTAGTAAGTTTCTGCCTTGTCATGAGCATATATCTGCAATGAGTCATTGACGGATCAGAGCTTTTACTTGTGGCAAGTGGAAAATGTGTTATAGATAATTCTCATTTTACTTTTTTATTGCAAAGCTACATCAATGCTTACACATAAAAATGTTCCCCTCTTAATCACTCTATTTGAGAGCCCTTGAAATGTAATGGTGATGACTCCTACCTAGCAAACTAGATAGATTTTAATGCAAAGTGAGTCATTACAATTTAGGTATGACCTACTGCCTAACACATTCAAATAATTTGCAAGAGTGATACAGGCATGATATACAAATCATATTATGTCTCTAACCAGTTTGAAATAGTGCATTCTATTTTCTCAGTCATATTAAGTCAAATCGTAATCTGGCAATCTATCTCACTGACCTTTCCCTTCTTTTGTGGATCAGGAATATGATGACTTTTAGCTTGCAGAATTAAGCATATAATCAACACAGAGTTTTATTCAGTAATGAATATTGAGCATTAAAAAAATATGCAATATTACTCACTGAATTTCTTTAGAAAAGTTATCAGTGCCATCACATTTTTCCCATACTTTATGCTTCCAGAAATGAGAGTGAATTCTGTGTCCAATCATCAGATGATATGTAATAACAGAGGAGCATCATATCACTTCACCCTGTCCGTATCACAGCTGGAAAATGTATTGACTTGTTCAAATCCAGAAAATATCTAAAAAACTACACTGTTGGCAGTGTAGTGAAATATGTACAGTAATATCAATATAAAACAGCAGGATCAGAACAGTATAGTGGTTCTCAATCATACAGTGTTATGTAAATTGCTTTTCTTGCTGTGTAACACCCTCCATAAATCTCTAAATTAAAAAAATAAAAGGAAAATGGGAGAAAATATGTCTTCTCACTGCATTCTTTAAAATAACAAGTTCTATTTGACTTTTCATGTCCCTCTTAATGCGATAGGGTAAAAAAGGCAAGCTAATTTATATTATCATAGCTGACTGCTTTAAAAGATCATTTAGCACATTTCCTCACTGCTCTTTAGATGAACATCTTATGACTTCCTTTTACTGACATCCACACAGTTACCTGCTGATTAATAAAAATTTCCCCAAAGAATTGTTGAATACCCGATTGCAGGAATGAGTAAAACTTTTATATTGATAGGGACTTCTCTTCAGAAAAAGAACAGGTGGGGAAAAGCAAAACCTTAAGTTTAATTGGAAAATGAGCCTTTATTAGTAACATATTATGTTTTGCTTTAATTGAGTAGCAATTAAGAAAATAGTAGAAAACATTGGAGAAGTTCTATTAAAAGTTCTTATCTTTGTTTTTATTATGCAGGGATTATGATTGAAATAAGAATAGGCATGAGTAATTTACAAAATTTTAAGTTTCTCAGAAGGAGTTCATGTCACTTCGATGCATTGAGCATATAAATATTCATAAAATCAATAATTTTAGTGTGCCTAGAAATTAGCTTTGTATTGATTATGCCTAGTTATCTGTTGTGTTTGTGACAACATGAAAATGGACACAAGCTTCTTTCATTGATTTACTGTCCAATAAGTAATTACTATTCATTATATATTGATTATAAACTTCCATAATCATTTCACTTCCTTCCTCTTCATGCTACCAGTGTCAGTTCTAAAACTAAAGCTAGAACAATGTACTTGATCAAGTTTTAAAATTGGTTATGCACATGTACCTGGTCTGGCTGATCTGGAATTGGTTTTCCCCTCTAGCAGCCCTCACGGTGCTGTGTTTTATGCTGGGAGCTGGCAGGGTGTTGGTAGCACCCTGGTGTTGTGGCTACTGCTGAGCAGGGCCTACACAGCACCAAGGCTCTTTCCGACATATCGCACCCCACCCACCCCCAGTGGGGGGAAGATGCCCCCAACAAGGCAACAAATTGGCCACTCAGAACTGGAGCAAAAGAGCAACTGTACAGAGGTGATGATTGGAGGCCTAGGTTTGAGTGTATCAACTTGAGAGCATAGATGCACCCAAAAGTGTTTATTCTCATTTTGCTTGCATGTTTCTCTTTCTCACAAATATCTGACTCAGGTGCATGATGGATATTAATGCTATTGAAAAACACATATTCTTTCACTGAAAATAATGGAAAAAATTGACTGAAGAAGGAACAACTTTTTGAAAGCTTTTTTTTTTTTTTTTTTCTTTCTCCACATTCAGTTGTCATACACAAAAGAAATTTCACACCTGAGAGGAGATAAATTTTCAAAAGGAGTAAATGATTAACCTATTTGGAAGGAAAAATGATTTAAATTCTATTACATTTACTGTGAACTGCTTTAAACAACCCTGGCTTTGTAAAGTACTGAGTAGAATTATACACTGTCCTAAAAAGAGAACTTTCCTCTAGGGCAATTCTGAACCTACAGTATCTTTGTGTCTTTTGGGTGCTAGTCTGGATCACATTTCTCCTAGCTGTCAAAGCTCATGGAAACTGTAGTGTTGCCATTCATCAACAGATTGTAGATAAATTTGGACACATTCCCTGCATTTCTTATTTTAATTTTGAACTTAGATTGCACAAATAAAAGGTAAGTGAACAGAAGCAATCTCCAACTACTCAGTGAATATATTTATCTCCAAAGAATTTTTCTGGTTTTGTGGTTATAATACACATGTTTAAAAAAAGTCTGATTAAAACTCAAATAAAAAGAAGCACATGAATTAAAACTATTCACTGGAATTTGCTTTGAGTAATCACCCTACAGTTCACTAACAATGAGTAATTCCCATAGCAATCCCTTCTGCCATATGGCACGAAAATCTAGTCTGGTACCTTAAGGACAAAATCTTACCAGACTGAAAAACAGTGTTTAAAAATACCACTTCTGTATTCCTAAAATTTATCCTAGGGCCAGTCTGGAAGAGAAATGACCTTGCAAAGGAAAATGGATGTTTTCATATTATATATTTCATAACTTTCCCCACTGACTTTTGTTAAGAGAATAATCTCAACATAGACTCCTGCATTTTTATATTACACCTCTTCAAGTGATGATAAATTCTGACAGTCACGGTAAAAAACATAACACTTGCTATAATGCAAAAGAATGTATGCCGAAATGTTAAATCTGTCCTAACCATGTGCTAAATCATAACATCTATTTAAAGTAAAATTCCCCATTGGAAAAATATGGGGAAAAAAAGAGACTTTACATAAAACATAATAATATGAAATGGCCATATTTCTTTGAGGGTATCTGTATCCTTGTTATGTATTCAGAGTATGTAGCAGATTCAGTAGCCCATCAGGTCTTCTTGACAGAACTGTAATGGCAAAAAGCATATTTTAAGATGACAATCAAATATTGTCATAGAATCATACAATCTGAGGTGCAAGAGACCTCAGAAATCTGGTAGATAAAACTAGAGCTCAAAGCAAAAATAGCTCTGATATCAGGTCATGTAACCACAGAATCATAAAATCATCTAGGTTGGGAAAGACCTTGAAGATTATCTAGTCCAATTATTATCCTAACACTGACCATTCCCAACTACACCATGTCCCTCAGCGCTATGTCAACCTGACTCTTGAAGACCTCCAGGGATGGGGACTCCACCACCTCCCTGGGCAGCCCATTCCAATGCCCAACAACCCGTTCTGTAAAGAAATACTTCCTAATATCCAGTCTAAACCTTCCCTGGAGCAACTTGAGGCCATTAACTCTTGTCTATCGTTATTTACTTGGTTAGAGACTAATCCCCAGCTCTCTGCAGCCTCCTTTCAGGGAGCTGTAGAGGGCGATGAGGTCTCCCCTCAGCCTCCTCTTCTCCAAACTAAACAACCCGTTCTCTCAGCCGCTCCCCGTACGACCTGTGCTCCAGACCCTGCACCAGCTCCGTTGCCCTTCTCTGGACATGCTCGAGTCACTCAATGTCCTTTTTGGAGTGAGGGGCCCAAAACTGAACACAGGAATCGAGGGGCGGCCTCACCAGTGCCGAGTCCAGGGGTCAGATCCCTTCCCTGTCTCTGCTGGCCACGCTATGGCTAACACAAGCCAGGATGCCTTTGGCCTTCTTGGCCACCTGGGCACACTGATGGCTCCTGTTCAGCCGGCTGTCAATCAACACTCCCAGGTCCCTCTCTGACTGGCAGCTCTCCAGCCACTCCTCCCCAAGCCTGTAGCGCTGCTGGGGGTTGTTGTGGCCCAAGGGCAGCCCCCGGCATTTGGCCTCATTGAAACTCCTCCAGTTGGCCTCAGCCCATGGCTCCAGCCTGTCCAGGTCTCTCTGCAGAGCCTCCCTGCCCTTGAGCAGATCAACACTCCCACCCAACTGGGTGTCACCTGCAAACTGACTGAGGGTGCACTCGATCCCCTCGTCTAGATCATCAATAAAGATGATAAACAGGAGTGGCCCCAAAACTGAGCCCTGGGTGATACCACTCGTGACCAGCTGCCAATCAAATTTAACTCCGTTCATCACAACCCTTCGAGCCCAGCCATCCATCCATTTTTTTACCCAGCAAAGCATGTGTCCATCCGTCGCAAGCAGCCAGTTTTTCCAGTAGAATGCTGTGGGAAACGGTGTCAAAGTCCTTACTAAAATCAAAGTAGACAACATCCACAGCCTTTCCCTCATCCAATAAGCAGGTTGCCCTGTTGTAGAAGGAGATCATGTTTGTCAGGCAGGACCTGCCTTTCATAAACCCATGCTGACTGGGCCTGAGCATCTGTGTCCTGCATGTAAGGGAGTCTCTGAGTTGTGTAAGGCTAAAGTAGTAGTTTTTGCAGAACTGTAATACCTTGTCATACACTCAATACCTTGTCATTAGACCAAAGAAAGCTAATCAAGACACATCTACATCTGCTGATAGACTGCTGCCAAATCAAACCAAAGGTGATCAGAGGCAGCCACCATAATGTGAAGTAGTTCCAAACTAACAGCAACTGACAGTATCCTAGTTTTCCTATTATTTTTATTACTATTGTAAGAACATATGCAAACGAATTACTTTCCTCAGGCTTTTCAGCTATTTGAAGTCTGTTGAGCACTTTACACTCAATGTTATAGACATACGTACATATATGTGTATGTACATGTCTGCATATTTGTTTTTTCCCTCCTACATAACTGCTAAAAATAGCTGATTTCCAGCCATGTGTAGCAAAACATCTAATTCACAACCTAGCCCTTCTGAAGACTCTCACACAGTGCAATACACATATATACATCTTCATTGCTTCTGGCTTTTGAGAACTCCAGAGAGATAAATCTATATGAAAGAATAAAAGAAAGAATAAAATAATAATTGTACCAAAGAATAAAAAATAACACATACCCACATGTCAAAGCTGTAGAACGCAAATTTAGTTAATCAAAGAGAAGACGTGATAGTCTACATCATAAATTGTATATATCATTGATCTCACCGGATTGATATATTATTCAGTTGTCTTTCCTTCACAAATTACGTTCACAGCATACTGATTGCAACTTCTCAATCAACTGCTTGTATCCGAAAGTCAAGATCCCACTGGTTTAAGAGAATAGCTATTACACCCAGTATTTATTTATAGTACAGGGTACAACTTATTGGATTTGTATGCTTTTAAATTTCTTTTAAATTGTGTTTCTTAGCTACTTTACTGTAGCCTCTGGACACACAGTGAAGAAATGAGACCTTGAAACCTGTGTGCCCATACTTCTACAATAATGACTATTCTAACACTGTACACAGTCTTCTCTTGAAACATATCTGTAAGGGTACTCTCTGTTTAAATTTTAGCTCCTCAAAGGTACATAACAGTTGTGATATATAATACATACAGGCTTAGCATGAGTATAAAAAAAGCTACTTTTTACTTAGGAAATGGAATGAACTCACAATCATAAAGTAATAAAAACTGAGTTATTTTTTTCTTCATTTTTATCACCAACCTGGAATGTGCTTTGTCCTGAGGTCATATTTCTCTGGCACAAACAGCAGTCTGAGCTTGCTTTCTAAAGCTTTCTACCTCTGCTCTAGGTTTACTTACAGCCAGATTGGTTTGACTCTCTACAATAAATCTTATGGCTAAACTGTTCCTCTTTTCCATAAACACATGTCATTTTACTTCCTTTCCTCATTGTAAATTAGTGCATTTCCAATAAATTTTTGGTTTCATATCCTGCCAAATTTAAGATGTATTAATGGAAAGATGACAAACAAAATAATTCTTCTAGGTCTGAGTGATTTTATCTTTGTTTTCTAACTCAATATACATTTAGAATTAAGAAACAAATATTAGGTCTCAACAAATTTGCTTAGCAAAGATTATTTCTATACACATTGACATTTTCCAGAATATTATCAGAGTTCCAGGTTCATGGATCCTAGGTGAAGGTTCCTATCACCAAAAAAATCAACAAGAATTCAGAAGCTGCATGTAGACAGATATGTCAACTATGTATCAATCACAGACATTTGGAAAAATCCTACTTTTTTTTTTTTTTTTTTTTTTCCCCATATGGATATTATAGCATACAGAGCTGAATTTACAGGACTTCTAATAGTTATCTAATGTCAAAGGAAAAATAACACAGTATATATCTGAGTGAAGGATATATCAGAAAACACATCTGGGAAGTGTCCAGAATTACACAACACCAACAATAACAATATAGCCCTGAATTGTCTACTGTTTGGATGAACATTTATTTTCAGATAAAGGACTTAATCAAAGCTAGTATTGCATCCACTGGCTATTTTCAGTGGACCATTTTCATATAGAAGAGCCTGAGGATAAAAAAAAACGTGATCATTTTTGCAGTTCAGTGTAAAAGCTGTAGCTGTGGTTGTCTGACAGAAAAAAAAAAAAATATGTATGAGATTATCTGTTATTGTTACAGTAACTTTAATCTCTGGGAGACTTCAGTTCTGTTAGGGAACCTTTTCCTTAAATAAAAGTCACCCTTGCTCAAACTAAAGGTGAAAATTCTGTGCTATTTAATTCCTTACACTGAAGTATCTCTATGCCCCATTGGAAGAAGGAATCATATTGCTGATAGACTAATAGATACTTAGAAAAGTTAGTCTTTCCTAAAATGAAGACTTTGGGTGGGACTCACAAAATCAAGAGTTTGGGGAGTTGCCACTGTAGTGCAAGATAGCACATTCATAGAGTTCTGAATCTGTGAGCAAGCTGGAAACTAAACCTAGGACAAATTCTAAACCAAACGTTCAGGTCAAAAAGAAGTTCATATAGTCTTGAGTAAATATCTGAAGTGAACTCACCCTCTGATAAATAAAACAACTGAAAGCATACTATATTATTTATTTCAGAGTATACCTGAAAGTATGAGATTTAGATCAAATTCATATTTTAAACTTTAGCTACCTGGCATCAATTTAATATCCAGTACCAGAAACTATCTCTATTTGAATCATTGTGTTCCCTGTGAGACTATTCAGAGCCGACTGACTAAAATGACATGTTTTGTAGGGTATATGCAAATAGTTTTTGTGACCATAAATGCCTAACATGACAATATCATTTAATCTTCTAAATAGGTTTTTTGGATGGTAAATTTGCCCTAGTATAAGTTGACAGTAAAAAGATTCTTTCGTTACTATTTTTGCAATGTTATTTAAAAATTGAATGAAAACATACAAGACATATAGCAATTGTCTAAGTTGTCAATAGGAACAGGAGAAAAAAGAAAATAATGGTACATTTTTAATTTTTTCAGAGCAAGGTGTTGCTGTTGGACTTGAATAATAAAATCAGCAATCTATAATATGGGTTATTTACTAAGATACCATAAAAATAATAAAGGAAATCCATGTATTTGTCAGATAGCTGTTAAAGGGTAAAGACAAATGCTTAGTCACTACTAAAGCATCAGAATGATACTCTGTTGTTTGTTGCTTTCCCCAAAGAATTTTTAGACAAAGTGGTTCAAAATGGGTCTTGAGTCATGATACAGCAGCTCATAGGTCATCCCAAAAATATTTATACAAATCTACTCATTTTATTAGGCAGACACATATATCTCAGCATGATTTTGGCAGCCGAAATAGGCATACAGGGAGTGTTGATGCCTTAAAGACTGATGAAAGGTCCCTAAATGTTGACATAATTTATAAAAAATCCAACTATTTTTTAAAAAAATAACTTCTCTGAAACATATTGTTTTTCTCTCACATGCGACTAATATTTTTACACACCTAAAATTCCTATATAGTAAAAAATAATATATTAATCTGTATATAACAGCAAATGCTTGTGAGTCAGTATTTCTTTGTAGATCTTTACAAGTATGCTTTTTTCTTTATCAGCAAGTGACTAAAACACAATTAAATCCCCCAAGAATACTCTTCTCAAAATGTCTATTGTTCTCAAGGCAGTGAGGTTACAAAAGCTGCCTGTAGCTGTTATAAATGCCCTTTATCAAAATGTTCACTGCTAATGGGAGTAATAAGAGTAAAAGGAAGTGTCCTTACAGAAAATAGGTTTTTCCTTAGTGACTAGGAGCTCCCCTGACACATCAGGATGGAAAGAAAAAGTGAAAAATGATTGGAACTTAATTCTGGGACTAAAAAAGGAATCTGTCACCAGTAATTGAAGATAAGAAACTAGAGTTAGGTATTTCTTTCAATACTCATGAAGTACGATTTTTGTCCATTCTTAGTATTCAATTCCTAATAAATTCAAATCTATCTCTTCCTTTTTAAATAATTATATTCGATTTTATTCTATTTTAATATTTATATCAAGCCTTTTTTTTTTATTTATTTCTACAGAGTTCATTGAACAGTGTCATTAATGTGCATCAGGCTGTCAATTTACCTTTCTTAGGGTTCATGTATTTAAAATAAAGTCGCTGAATTATATTGAGAATGTTTTTCTGTAGTTTAGTTTAACTTTATTTTTAAATATTTAGTGTTATGTAGACAAAGATAGAGGCAGTTCTCTGAAAGATTCAGTTTGGTAATTAGCCAGGTGTAGTCAAGACCTGTAAGATCTCTGTTTGGGGATGCCACTGTTAGAGACGTTTTAGATCAATTTACTCAGGCATCGTTAGCTGGGCACAAAGAGACTTCAAGCAGAATATGGGAAAATCATAAATCTAAAACAATTATTTATGTCCAATGCATGTAAAAAACAAATAATATTTAGCAAACTATGAAGTTAAGCACTGGTGTACCCACACTCCAGTACAGCACCTGGACAGCCTTCACCAGCTGGGCAGGTATTGGTGAAGGTTCAGTGGTCACCTCACTCAGGAGCTGTTATCAGGAGTGTGGAGTTGTCACCTTCCTCCAACTCTATCCCCAACCCCCAGCAGTACTACAGGCTTGGGGAGGAGTGGCTGGAAAGCTGCCAGTCAGAGAGGGACCTGGGGGTGTTGATTGACAGCCGGCTGAACAGGAGCCAGCAGTGTGCCCAGGTGGCCAAGAAGGCCAATGGCATCCTGGCTTGTGTCAGTAATAGCGTGGCCAGCAGGGACAGGGAAGGGATCTGACCCCTGTACTCGGCACTGGTGAGGCCACCTCTCGATTCCTGTGTTCAGTTTTGGGCCCCTCACTCCAAAAAGGACATGGAATGACTCGAGCGTGTCCAGAGAAGGGCAACGGAGCTGGTGCAGGGTCTGGAGCACAGGTCATACGGGGAGCGGCTGAGGGAACTGGGGGTGTTTAGTCTGGAGAAGAGGAGGCTGAGGGGACACGTCATCGCCCTCTACAGCTCCCTGAAAGCTTTAACAATGTAGTAAGTGATAGGATAAGAGTTAATGGCCTCAAGTTGCTCCAGGGAAGGTTTAGACTGGATATTAGGAAGCATTTCTTTCCAGAAGGGTTTGTTGGGCATTGGAATGGGCTTCCCAGGGAGGTGGTGGAGTCGCCATCCCTGGAGGTGTTCAAGAGTCAGGTTGACATAGCGCTGAGGGATCTGGTGTATTTGATAATGGTCAGTGTGAGGTTAATCGTTGGACTAGATGATCTTCAAAGTCTTTTCCAACCTAGACAATTCTGTCATTCTGTTCTGTGATTCTATCAACAATGATAGCTCAACCACAGTCTGGAAGTTCCTGAATGTCCCTTAGTAGACCATCCTCCATCTACCCTCTCTGCATTTTTTTTTTAATAAAGATTTTATCTTCTCATGTCAAATTTTCTCTCTTGAATTATCTTATAACGATCGCAGATCAACAATCCTATCACTCCATAATTTTGACCTTACTTATCTCTGTACAGACAATCTCACAACTCTGTCTCAGCAGTTTGAATCAAGGTTACATAGCTGGAATTTATGAAAGCTGTACAAGGACATCTAATCCCTTTGGGGGAGAAATTACAGCAGTCACCACAGAAAGAGGGTTACAGTGTTTGGCTTTAGACATTACAGTTTAAGAAGGATGTGAGCAAATTGTAAAGAGATGAGAAAAGTACAAGTGTAATCAGAAATATATGATCTACAAGAAAAGACGGAAGGGAAGGGAAGGGAAGGGAAGGGAAGGGAAGGGAAGGGAAGGGAAGGGAAAGGGGAGGGAGAAATGAGACTAAAGAGAAAAAAGAGGTATCACAAGAGACTTCTAATATGAAGACATATCTATAAAGATGAAGAGAGTGGTGTGAGAAGAATTAATTGGAATTTCAAGTTTCCCACGACTACAAATAGTTAAGAATTGCCCTGGGTGGAATACTATTTGTAGTCCATGAAACATCTCAAAATGTGATAGTTGTGGTGTTCAACTAATAGTCAGTGATAGCTTCCTGTCTGTAGAATATATTCTGTAGACTAGGAGTATTTCTTAAGTAAAATCTGTCTCTTAAAAGATGTTGGTTATGTGTTTATTGTGAAGATGTTCATTGTGTTAGAAGATCCAAGCTGTCAATCTTTAACTTGGAACTTCTAGAGGTCTTTTAGATATCTTGGAACCAAGCCATGATGTGTCATGAACATAATTTTAGGTAACTAGCATACAAAGTACAAAACAGCTTTGGTATGTGTTTGGTGGCTTGTACTTCTGTATTTAGTGGGAGTTTCCTAAGCACTCCAGGCTTCTTGCCCAGGTATATCACATTTCTGCAACATAGCCAAGAGATTGATGAAAACATGAATAACCAAGGCCAACTCATCATATGCTGGAATCTTCTACCAGCTGGAAATTCTAGAAAATAGTTTTTTACTGATGCTACCTGCACAAAATTACTGTCAATAAAGAAGTTAGAAGCACACATATACTTTGATCAGAAATTTTGTGTTACTGTTTGAACACTGGACACTACAGCTGGCCTGCAAATTCTTCAATTTGTTTACTGATGGAGAATGACTTGGGAATACAAGTGGATGAAAAATTGGATGTAAGCCAGTAATGTGTGCTCTGGTCAGTAATCTACTTCATAAAATAAGACCACCCATTATGTTTCCTCTGATAGCATTGTAAGTTATGGTGGAAGTTGTTAACATATTTGAAACAAATTCATAAACCATGCCAGGATTATTAAAATCATGTTACTTGTAAGTTATTCAAAATATGCTTTCTTTTATTTATCTTCACAACTCTAGCTTCAAATTAGCTTAATATTTACATAAACATAAACCTTCCTAGAATACTTATAAACTCCGTTATGACTACCTCTATAAAGAATCTAGTTATGTACATATTGCATGTTATACATTCTAACTAGATAAGTGCATAAAAATAATATTATTTATTTGAATTTGGGAGAGTATTCACATTTGACAAGGGTTTATAATACAGGTTTGGGGTTTGTTTTTTTTTTTAATTTCCTTTTTCTCTTTTATTTAGTCTAAATACTCTTAATTGCTTAAATCTCTCTTTGTTTACAATATCACCATTTTGGTATTTTTTTTATTTATATCTATGTCAGATCATTTGTTTCTGAATTAAGAACAACAATTTGACAATAAGGTAGAATCTAAGGTCATAAATGATGGTTACTTTCCAGCTGTTAATATTTGCTAAAATAATGTAAATTACATGAATTGTGTAATATTCATGGTGTTATTAATAGGAGCTATTGAAAACTGTCAGTGGGTATTTTATATAGGACAATGGTGACCAGCATTCCCAAGACTCCAGATCGTATCTTAAAACCCTGAAGACCATTAAACACATTCCCCATGCTTTGTACAGTTAAAGTGGACGAACTCTCTAAATACATTTGCTTTCAAAGAAGTATGGAATTTCCTCTCCAACTCTGTTTTCTTTAAGAAATAGATCAGGTAGGCACCTTAATTTAGAAACTCCTGTGGATGTTGGCATTGCCAGTCTCTCATACTTGGCTCCTGATATGACGCTGTCACGTACAGTCAAGAGGTCAGCTACAGTCTTAGGTCTGGTCACATGACTTTTGCCAGTATGAGAATACAACAAGCTCTTTATGAGCTACCTGTAGTTTAAGAGCCACATATTTGGCAGCTTTGCCCTACAGCACAATGCAATACACTGAACAGATCGCTTCCTCAGGTGGGAAGATAATATGCACGTACCTGCATGTGGCAGCTAAGATGTCACAGGAGACACAGAGTGAGAGAATAAAAAAATATATAGTTCAAATGACCTGTGAATCCAACTTCAAATTATTATTCAATACTAAATATTTTAAGGTTTGTCCAAATTAGTTTTAAAACTTCCAGCACAGAAATTCCTTGAATTTTAAGCCTAAATTTCTGTATTCTGAATCCAGTGTTGTTCTTCTAAGCTTTTTCTTCAGACTATCATAAACAATTCTCCTTTACTCCTCATGGGAATAGATGCTTGGGAAACACGAAGGCAAAACAGACAAATATTATATTTGGGTTTTGAAATATGAAACTGCTTAGACATTCATATCTAGAAATACTGTGTATCAATGTTAGCAAACCTCCTTCTTTTGTAAAAAAATCTTTAAAATACTGTATTTTTAAAATATTTATTCAGATTTTATGGACTACTATTTCAGCTTCATTAATACTGTGGGATTTTTTTTTAAAAAAGGCTACTTTAATCCCATCTGGTATTCTATAAATAGTTGTGTAATTTAAACAATTAACATTGTTTTACCTTGTGGTTGATGGATAATGACAAGTTTTTCCAGGAACTAATTCAGTTTAGTTAACTCCTAACTTAGTCATTTTATTTTGAGATCTTAAATCAACTCAAATAGATCGGTTCAAAGCCACCAGGTTTTAACTTGAAGATGAGGGTAGCTGTTGTGTTTGTTTATGTAAACTATTCTGAAAGCAAACTCTGATTGAATTATAGTCATATTGAGGGAGTTGTTATAATGTAATCATGGCTTTCGAACATTTACTTTCTTCTCGTTGTTTTCATAGTCACAGGAGTGTTGTGATTTAATTCCAGCCAGCAGCAAATAAGCACCACAGAGCTCCTCTCTCACTCCCCTCCTGGTGGGGTGGGGAAAAGAATTGGAAGGGTATAAATGAAAAAACTCATGGGTTGAGATAAAGACAGTTTAATCGATAAAGCAAAACCAAAGTGAAATAAGGAACTAATTCACTACTTCCAATTGGCAGGCAAGCATTTAGCCATCTCTAGGAGAGAAGGGCTTCATCATGTAACTGACTTGGGAAGCCAAATGCTGTAATTCCAAATGTCCCTCCTTCACCTTCTTCCCTGCAGCTTTTATTACAGAGTGTGATGTCATACGGTATGAAATATCCCTTTGGTCAGTTGGGATCAGCTGTCCCAACTGTGTCTCATCCCAATTTCTTCTGCAACCCAAGCCTGCTCACTGTCAGGGCAGCATGAGAAGCAGAAAAGTCCTTGGTTCTATTTAAGCACTGCTCAGCAATAACTAAAATGTCAGTGTGCTATCAACACCACCATTTTCATCACAAATCCAGAACATAGGTCCACCCAAACAACTGTGAAGAAATTTATGCCAACCAAAAGTAGAACAAGGAGAGACTGAATTGTTATTCCTGGCATGGAGCAGTGGGCCTTTCTATTCCAACCAGTCTTTCAATGGGCTGAGGAAAATGTATCCGGCATCTTAGCAGAATTCCTCTTGTCAAAAATTTCTTACATGAATGCTAGAAGTATACTACATATTCTGTTTAAAATGGAGACAGTAAATCTTAAGAATACGCCAATTTTCTGTGCCAGACTGCTACTTCTTGTCAAAACAGCTTTTCACACATATCACTGGGTCATGATGGGAAAAAGTACTTTGTATAAGGAAGCATTTCCCTAATATAATTAAGGTTCATTTAACTCATGATTTCTAATGGTACTGATTTTAAATTAGGCAGAAGGCATACTCTGCGCAGTATACAGGAGATCTGTTCAGGCTGATTTTACTCTTATTCTCATTTTGAGTATGCTGCTTAAGAGATGTATTTTAATAATATATTTATGTGATTACTCATAAAAATGTAATTGTATTCATTGTCTTCAAGCCCTACATTTTCCTGTCCCATTAGAGTAAGTCATTGTCATTTTACTTCTCTCCTCCCTTAAACCACTCTGTTGCCATAAGCAAAATAAGATAAGAAGGAAATTTATCTGACAAATGCATGGTGAAATTTCTGCCCAACAAATGCTTTTCAAATCAGAAGTAAAAGCAGCCTTGGGAGATAAATCTACAGAATTTGAAATAGCCATACAGAAATTGCCAGAATAATCCCCCTGCATTGCCCAAAGCAAGATGTAAATTAGGAAGCAATACACTATGAGTGTAATGGAGCATGTACTTTTCATGCTTCCATTCATCTCATGTAAACAGCTCATACACTGCACCTCACAGGAATAATTACAAAATAATAGAATATCTGAATTTATAAATATTAAGACAGAAGACAAAAAGACATTATTTTATATTAATAAGACTTTTTTATTGTTAAAAAAAGTTAATAATTGCTATCTTGTTTTCTAATTATCAACTTACACAGGTAGAAAGTCAAAAACATGAAAAAGGCTTTGGGCAAAATCAGCAGGGGAGATACGCATTCTGTCTGTTGAAAATAGATGTTAGCTAGTTCGTTGGCATGGCAGCAGTATTCTGTGCTTCCATACGGGACATAAATATTTGAAAAGACCTCGGAACTTCCAGTCTTTAAAATCCCAAGGACAGACTATGTTACAGAGATGTTGATTGTTCCTTTCTGTGGAAGAGAAGATGAATTAAAGATATATCCATACCCAAAATATGTTAAAACAGGTATCAAGTAATTTTTAAAATTCATTATCAGAACATCATCTCAACTTCTACAGTCTGATCTCTTCAGTAATCACATGAAGCAACAAGCACTGAGAAATGCTGCTATTGCTTCTGCAAATCTGCATACCTCCATAAAGTCTTTCTCTACTATATCACCATTACTTTTATACCTAATACTTGGTTCTTCCATTTAGCAAATAGAAGGATAGAATAACAAATGAAAACAAATAAACAAACGTCATTAGGGACATTCGGGACATCAGCTGCAAGCAGATATTCAAATGAGCAGATGAAAGAGGATGCTTAATTGAATAACACATTCTGCCTTTTCAACTTAATCATGATCCGAGCTTCTTAACTTAAAGGGTACAGTATTATAGGGTTAAATTCTCAGGATAAAATTCCTGAGTAGTTCAGAGAATGTTGTGGGTTTTCTTTAGGATTTTCTGATATTTACTGAAAGCAAATGCTTACTAACTCAGAAAATGGCCTAACTAGACAAAGCCCAGAGCAACCTGATCTGATCCCATAGCTCACTCCATTTGGAGCAGGAGGTTGGACTAGAGACCTCCTGAGATCCCTCTGTAAGGGACTGTGTTGGACTCTATGTCCCAAGCATTGCTGTTGCATCACTA